>NC_059206.1:17671298-17971298 GCF_020615455.1 Coregonus clupeaformis
CCTCCATTTCTACTCTGTATTCCAAGTATACGGCTCCTATGATTATATTGTACTTCTCCTGACAGACATCTCGTTCTTGCCCTCTCAAGGGACGCCATTCCCCTCGCTACCTGGGGAACCCCCCAATAGCAAAGTTCAATTGTCTCCTGGTTGAATATTTGTTGATAAACTTCGGAGCCCTTTAAAAAGAACTGTGCGTCTACGATCTCGTGAAAGGAGCCTGGCTCAAAATGTTGCTCTGCCCAGAATACCTTAGGCCCGTTCTCTTCCGTGTCACACCCTGGTTCTGGGACTCGTTATGTTGAGCCAGGGTGTGTGCATTCTATGTGTTTATTTCAATATTGGTAGTTCTGTTGTGTCTATTTCTAGGTTGTTGTATGTTTGTATTGAGTGACTCCCAATCGGAGGTAACGAGTGTCAGCTGTCGGCTCGTTATCTCTGATTGGGAGCCATATTTATACTGTGTGTTTTCACCTTGGGGTTGTGGGTTTTTGTTCCTTGTCAGTCATTGTAACTGAGGACTTCACGATTCGTCATTGTTTGTTGTAGTGAGTACTTTAATTTAATAAAGTCATGTTCGCTCAACGCGCTGCGCTTTGGTCTCCCTCATTAGACGATCGTGACAGAAAAACCCACCATAAGAGGACCAAGCAGCGTGTCAAGCGGCAACAGGACCCAGCTCCAAAGGTCTGGACATGGGAGGAGATTTTGGACGGAAAAGGGTCCTGGACTTGGGAGGAAATCCTGGGGGGATGGATCGCGTCCATGGAGCGAGACAGTGGAGAGGCGACGGAGAGAGGAACAACGAAGGCGTCGGCAGGGCCATCGTCGGAGGGACGAGGCAACCCCAAAAAGTTTTTTGGGGGGCACATGGCTGGCGGTTGGGCAGCAGGAGGCTGCCACAGGGAGATGTGAGAGAAGGCTATGTCGGATTACGGGAGCCATTGGCCCAGTAGAGGAAGGGAAGTTGTTGCGGCACCTTGGCGTGAGAGACTGATGTGTGTTACCAGTCCGGTCCGGCCGTTCCTGATCCCCAGTTAAAGCCAGTGGTGTGTTCCCAGTACGGACCGGCCTGTTCCTACTCCACGCATCAAGCCCACGGTGTGCGTCGCCAGTCCAGCCCGGCCGGTTCCTGCTCCACGTACTAAGCCTACGGTGAACGTCGCCAGCCCAGCCCGGCCTGTTCCTACTCACGCATCAAGCCCACGGTGTGCGTCGCCAGTCCAGCCCGACCTGTTCCTGCTCCACGTACCAGACCCACGGTGTGCGTAGCCAGTCAGCCCGGCCGGTTCCTGATCCACGTACTAGCCCTACGGTGTACGCCGCCAGCCCGGTCCGGCCTGTTCCTGCCACCCGCACCAAGTCTACGGTGCGTCGCCAGGCCGGTCCGCCTGTTCCTGCCACCCGCACCAAGTCTCGGTGGCAAGGGCCGCCAGCCCGGTCCGGCCTGTTCCTGCCACCCGCACAAGTCTACGGTGTGCGTCGCCAGCCCGACCCGGCCTGTTCCTGCCACTGCACCAAACCTACGGTGCGCGTTCGCCAGTCCGGTCCGGCCTGTTCCTGCCACCCGCACCAAGTCTACGGTGTGCGTCGCCAGCCCGACCCGGCCTGTTCCTGCCACTACGCACCAGACCTACGGTGCGCGTCGCCAGCCCGACCCGGCCTGTTCTGCCACTCGCACCAAGCCCACGGTGCGGCGTCGCCAGCCCGGTCCGGCCTGTTCCTGCCACTCGCACCAAGTCTACGGTGTGCGTCGCCAGCCCGACCCGGCCTGTTTCTGCCACTCGCACCAAGCCTACGGTGGCGCCGCCCAGCCCGGTCCGGCCTGTTCCTGCCACTCGCTTGCACTAAGCCAGGGGTGCGAGAAGTCAGCCTGGTAAGGCCCGTTCCTCCTCCACGCACCAGGCCTACGGGTGTCGTCAGCCCTGTCCGGCTCGTTCCTGCTCTCCGCACCAGGTCTGTGGTGCGCGTCGCCAGCCCATTCCCGGTCCATTCCTGTTCCACGCACACAAGCCAGGGGCGCGTGTCGTCAGTCGGCTCCGGCCAGTGGGGCTAGACAGGACCAGGGGTACTGTGGGGTGTATCGGAGGGTGGTGGTCTAGGCCGAGCCAGAACCGCCACCGAGGAGGTATGCCCGCCCAGCCCTCCCTGTTTGGGGTTTTTGAGTGCTGGTCGCAGTCCCGCCTTTTGGGGAGTACTGTCACACCCTGGTTCTGGGACTCGTTATGTTGAGCCAGGGTGTGTGCATTCTATGTGTTTATTTCAATATTGGTAGTTCTGTTGTGTCTATTTCTAGGTTGTTGTATGTTTGTATTGAGTGACTCCCAATCGGAGGTAACGAGTGTCAGCTGTCGGCTCGTTATCTCTGATTGGGAGCCATATTTATACTGTGTGTTTTCACCTTGGGGTTGTGGGTTTTTGTTCCTTGTCAGTCATTGTAACTGAGGACTTCACGATTCGTCATTGTTTGTTGTTTTTTGTAGTGAGTACTTTAATTTAATAAAGTCATGTTCGCTCAACGCGCTGCGCTTTGGTCTCCCTCATTAGACGATCGTGACATTCCGGCTCTCCCAATATCCCAACTCTTGCTAGTTGCGCAATTAAAGGGTAATTACACAAAAAATCGAAATTTTTTTGTTGTTTTTATAACTAAAAAATGATCTTCTAATGTGATTTAAGAATTGTTATGGACTCAGAACATCAATTTTCGTTGTTTCTCTATAAATAATTGTAATATTGAAAGTTTTAAAAAATGAAGGAAATCCCAAACTAGGAAAAAACTAACAGAGAAAACAGAATTCAGGAAAATACGAAATAGCATTTTATGGAGCTCCTTTAGAGTTGTTTATTAACCATTCTTTTACCTGGTATATTGACAGAAAACATATGTTGTACACCAAGGACCTAGGAAAGAATTGCAGGGTGGAGGAAAAGAGAAGAATGTGCCTATTTGAAAGCTATAAAAGAAAGTTGCTCTCATACTAGAAAAGGTTGGAGACCCCTGATGTAGAAAATTCACCACAATCATGTAGTGAATTGTGTATGTCATATTAGTAATATAAGTTAAGACATACAAATACACTACTGACATATACTGACAAAACATACAAAATCTTACCAGATAAAAAATCTTATTTTGCCATACAAGATTCTTATTTGTTTTTCATTATCCTTTTCCATTTGGGAATTTACCTATAGTACTATTCTGAAGCTGATAACAAAAGCTATAAATGCATTCAAAGGTTTAAATATATTCTTCAAGTAAATGGTCCATAAAACAAACAATGATATAAATTCTTTGGAATAATTTTGTTTGAATTCTGACTAATATGTATAAACATTTAAAGACTGTCTCCTCTGTTCTCTGTGACTGGAGGGGGAGTTTCTGGAGGGGGAGTCGCTGGAGTGGGAGTTATAATGTCCTCAGTGACACATGCAGTAATGTCCCCTGGTGAAGGTGTTGTTTCATTGATGATTGGCCCATTCGTGGACATTTCTGTCACTGGTGGGATAGTTGACATGGCAGCAGTGGGTGGGTTCACTGTGGTTGAAGCAGTTGGTACAGCTGTCGTCCTCTCAGGGAAGATCTCCTCTGAACTTGATTGATCAGATTCTGAGGACTCGTTGGATTCCGAGGACTGGTTGGATTCTGAAGATTCATTGGATTCCGAGGAAGACTCCATTGATTCTGAAGAATCAAATAACTTTGGTGATTCAAGGCCTCTTTCATTTCTGTGTCTGATGACATCCTCAGAAGAGTGGCCCCGCTCATACCATTTCAACCATTGCAATGAATTTGATGCTTTATGGCCATTGTGGTGTCCAGGCCTGCCAAACTGTGGAGTGAACAAAACACAAGACAACAGCACCTGAAAATACTGTAATGATAGCCACTAACAGGGGCGCAACTTTGGTTTTAGAAGTGGGGGGGACATAATAGTTTTTTATTTCTTTCTTATATCCAGTCAGATAAACACTCCAAACAGCCTACCCGACCGCTCGGAGGCGTCCGCATGGTCCTAAAGCACACCTTTTCCTCGTTCTGTATCACATTCCAATTATAAAACTGGGGGGGATTCAATTTCCCAGGGAAAGTTGCGCCCCTAGCCACTACTACTACTAATTCTGGAAAAAGAAGGAAAATATCAAATGTTCACCCACTTACCGGTTTTGTGAATGCTGTTGTGATAAACACAACAAGAAGTGCAGTCCTCAGTAGCTCCATCTCTTTTACAATTATGTTCTGAGTTCCTGTCCTGTATGAGCCTACTGTGAAGGAGACCATAAAATGGACAGACATCCAAAACTGGTGCTAATATAGCCAGTGCCAATGAGTAAACCAAGGGTTGGGCAGCTATCTAATCCTAGGAATGTTGCAGGAGGATGACTTGGCCGGACATTTCCGAATACAGTAGGATAGGCTTTCTGACTGTGTGTAACACCCGTCTGTCATTTCATCACTGAAAATGTTCCTCTCTGAACTCCAAAATGGAAAAAACACCAGTGTAAACAACATAATAAATCAGCTAGGCAGCCCCGCCTATGTTGAAGAGATCCAATGTGTTGAAACAACTGAAAATGGGAAAAGCTGCTACCATGTCTGTCACTAGAAGGATTTATATATTTGCTAAAAACAACACTGTGGTTTTATTTGACATAGTTTCAACTATTTGATTTGTCAGGTTCCAGCCTGAAGGTTCTTAACTAGCTCAAACTAGTGATGATAATAAAACAACACATTTCACTGCACCCTGGTATGTGTGACAATGAAACATATTTGTTTGTCATATCCTCTGTACATGACTGTACATGACTGTAAGTCGCTTTGGATAAAAGCGTCTGCTAAATGGCATATTAAAATATCCTGTCAACTATAATCAAACGAATTTGTTGTGTGATAGAGACTGATGACTGAATGGTCAATTAAGTACAGTTATAGTTTCAGAAAAATTAAAAATTGTAGGCCTACCTGTAAATGGCAACAAGATCATAATGTGTATTGCTGCCAAATAAGGTAGTTAGGTAGCTGTCCTGTATCTATAAATTCACTAATAGTTCAAACCTCTTACTAATGTACATTTGAATCATGGTTGGTTGAGCAATTTGATTTTGTAAGATTGTCTAAAAAGTTCAATCTTGCCCAACCTGACTGTTGCATTGTCACGCCCTGACTGTTATTCTCTTGGTAGTTTGGTCAGGGTGTGAAACTCTATGTTTTGTATTTCTATGTTTGGCCGGGTGTGGTTCCCAATCAGAGGCAGCTGTCGCTCGTTGTCTCTGATTGGGGACCATACTTAGGCAGCCAGTTTTCCTGCCTGGGTTGTGGGATCTTGTTTGTGTTCATGTTTGGCTTGTTTAGTTGATTTTGACTAGTGTTTATCCTTATTAATAAACATGTACGCATACCACGCTGCACCTTGGTCTGACCCGTCTCGCAACGATCGTGACAGAAGATCCCACCAAAAACGGACCAAGCAGCGTGCCCAGGAGCAGCAGACACCCTGGACACAGGTGGGGAAGTCATTTTGGACTTGGGAGGAGATATTGGCTGGTAGAGGACCCTGGTCTCCAGTACGCCTCCTCGGTCCAGCATATCCTGCGCCGGTTCTACGTACTGTGTCGCCAGTGCGCGTGCACAGCCCAGTGCGTCCTGTGCTAACGCCACGCACGTACTGTGTGGAAGTGGGCATCCAGCCAGGACGGGTTGTGCCAGCTCAACGCTCCAGACCTCCAGTGCGCCTCCACAGTCCAGTACGCCCCGTACCTGCTCTCCGCACCAAACCAGTGGTGCGCGTATCCAGTCCGGTGCCCAGTCTAGCTCCGGTCAGCGGCTCCACTCCACCGGTGCCTATTCCAGCTCCGGTCAGCGGCTCCACTCCGGAGCCAGAGCAGTCTGCTCCACCGGGGTCCAGTTCAGCTCCGATCAGCGGCTCCACTCCAGGCCCTGACGTCGGTCCCTCTCCAGGGTCGGGGTCTCCCACACCAGGGTCCAGACAGGGCTTGGTGCATTGCGAGAGGATTGCTGATCCAGGCCCAGACGTCAGCCCCTCTCCAGGTTCGGGGCCTCCCACACCAGGGTCCAGACAGGGCTTGGTGCATTGTGGGAGGAAGGAGAGGGGAAGCATCGCACCGAGGTCCAGACCAGACCAGGGGTGCAACGGGGAGGCAGAGAGGGAGAGGTCGTCACGCCCGGAGCTGCCTCCGCGGCTGAATGCGGACCCTACCCTAATGAGTCAGGTTGGTGCGGCCGGAGTACGCACCTTTGGGGGGTACTGTCACGCCCTGACCTGGAGAGACTGTTATTCTCTAGGTAGTTTGGTCAGGGTGTGAAACTCTATGTTTTGTATATCTATGTTTGGCCGGGTGTGGTTCCCAGCAGCTGTCGCTCGTTGTCTCTGATTGGGGATCATACTTAGGCAGCCAGTTTTTCTGCCTGGGTTGTGGGATCTTGTTTGTGTTCCTTTTTGGCTTGTTTCGTGTATAGCCCATAGGACTTCACGTTTTCGTTGATTTTGTCTAGTGTCTATCCTTATTAATAAACATGTACGCATACCGCGCTGCACCTTGGTCTGACCTGTCTCTCAACGATTGTGACATGCATCCAATGTGATACTCAGTATGATAATGTGGTAAGCACACAACAATATTCTCCTCCATTTTGTTTGATTTGGTCTGTGCGTTGAAATCTGGAGTACTAATCAATAATTGAATCCGAACAAACAACTGATGACATCAGATCAACTCAATGCTAGGCCAGGGTTGGGGCTAGGAAAACATGATACAGGGTAATGCTGTGGTTGCTTGGTGGTCCTACAGACCCTCTGACTACACACACACACGTATAGCGTAACAAAATCATACACTCAAATGAGGCTGATATACACTGAGTGTACAAAACATTAGGACAACTCAACCAAATGTAAATCAAAACTAGACGTTGAACTGACATGCCTTGTCAGTATCCTGTCAACCATAAAAACATGTATTGTATTGAGACTGAATGACTAATAGTCAATTAAGTCCAGTCATAGTTGCTGTAATCTTCCCATAATCTCATGCAAGGAGCAGTCAAAAAGGTAGCAATCTAAAATAGAGCTTAAAAGATCTAGGGAAATCTATGTAATGAAGAATCATGGTTGGTTGAGCAATTTCATTTTATAATGTCAGATACATTGACTAACAAGTTTAATCTTGCCCAACCTGTTGCATCCAGGGTGGTTCACAGTATGGTAATGTACTAGTAAGTCTAAGGTAAAACAGAGAGGAAGAGGCGAAGTGAGAGGATTTACTCTGCCCAAAATCTGTCCACGTGAGATAAGCCCTTTTGTGTATGGTCTATGAGAGAGTGTTGAATTACATTACGCTTATTTGATCAAATAGAGGTTTCGTAATGTTTAGGCTGTTACAATGTACTGATATTTGAGTAAAACACTTAGCTATGCCTGTTGTTCACGCATATCTGCCCACTCATTGGCTAGAATGGTCCCACCTAACCTCGCCTGCCTTCAATAACTGAGGACATTTCCATTGTTAGAGCGGTCACTCGGCTATCTTGTCAAAATAATAGATCATATTTGGGTAAAAACACAATATTATCCTCCATTTTGTTTAATTTGGTCTGCGGGTTGAAATCTGTAGTAGCCTACATCTATAGATGATGATTGAAGATTACAATCATGAAGGAAATCCTGATTAGATGTACAAACAACTAATGACATGTTAAGATCAACACAATGATTGGCCAGGGGTTAATACAATGTTAAGATATAGTGTAATATTGATGCTCTGTGATTCTACACCCTCTTGTTACACAGAAACACAGTAACACAGAGACGTACAATGCATAGCATTACAAAATCATACACTCAAATGCGGGGGATATATTTTCAATTCATACTTATTTTACTTAACAGATTACTCTTCTTTTATATATTTTGAGGATACAAAACTCAGGGAGAGAGATTCAGGGATATTGCCTTACAACAAAAACAGTTGAGCATTCTAAATGAGATACTGATAAATAAAACCGAGATCAGCACTACAAAGTGAACTCCAATCCCTTCGGACCGTGTGTTTCTAAAGAGATGCTACACCAATCATCTATCTTTATGAGAGTTTCTTCCCAGACCCAAGGTTGATAACAAAGGGAGGCATGTTGGTGCCACTGAGGTATGGATAGTGTGTGGACACATAGGCTCCCATAGAGTTGCTAAGGCTAAGAGTGTTGCTAAGGCAGCGAGGAGGCTGAACCCTCGCAAGGCCAGGTGGGCCCTATTCTTCACCCGGTTTGGTTTTACTCTATCATACATCCCGGGTACGAAGAACGTGAAGGCAGACACACTGTCACGGCTGTACGACACAGAGGAGAGGCCCATAGACAACACCCCCATACTCCCGGCCTCCTGTATTGTGGCGCCGGTAGTATGGGCGATGGACACGGACATAGAGCGGGTGTTACGCACAGATCCATCTCCACCTCAGTGTCCCGCTGGGCTGCAGTACGTGCCGTCTCTTGTCTGTGACCGTCTGATCTATTGGGCACACATGTCCCCCTCCAGCGTACAGTGCGCTGCCTGACCGGAAAGTACTGGTGGCCTACCTTGGCTAAGGACGTGAGGGTGTATGTCTCCTCCTGCTCGGTGTGTGCCCAGAGTAAGGCACCTAGGCACCTCCCAGAGGGTAAGTTACAGCCCTTACCAGTTCCACAATGGCCATGGTCCCACCTGTGTATTGACTTTCTCACTGATCTTCCCCTCTCTCAGGGTAACACCACCATCCTGGTCGTTGTGGACCGCTTTTCAAAAACCTGCCGCCTCCTTCCTCTGTCCAGTCTCCCCATGGCCCTGCAGACTGCGGAGGCCCTGTTTACTCATGTCTTCCGGCACTACGGGGTGCCAGAGGACATAGTGTCTGACCGGGGTCCCCAGTTTACATCCAGGGTCTGGAAGGCGTTCATGGAACGTTTGGGGGTCTCGGTCAGCCTGACCTCTGGTTTTCACCCCGAGAGTAATGGGCAGGTGGAACGGGTGAATCAGGATGTGAGTAGGTTCCTGCAGTCCTACTGCCAGGACCGGCCGGGGGAGTGGTCAGTGTTCTTGCCATGGGCAGAATATGCTCAGAACTCTCTTCGCCACTCCTGCACTAACCTATCGCCCTTTCAATGTGTTTTAGGTTATCAGCCGGTTCTGGCACCGTGACATCAGAGCCAGACCGAAGCTCCTGCGGTGGATGACTGGTTTCGGTGCGCGAAGGAGATGTGGAACGCTGCTCACGTCCAACTCGAGTGCGCCGTGCGTCGCCAGAAGGCCAAAGCTGACCGCCACCGCAGTGAGGCCACGGTCTTGGTATCAGGTGATCAGGTCTGGCTCTCGACCCGGAATCTGCCCCTCCGCCTGCCCTGCCGGAAGCTGAGCCCGTGGTTTGTGGGGCCGTTCAGTCCTCAGGAGGATAAACGAGGTGACATATAGGTTATTACTCCCTCCAGATTATCGTATTAACCCCTCATTTCATGTGTCTCTCCTCAGGCCGGTGGTGGCTGGTCCGCTCCAGGAGTCTGAGGTGTGGGAGGTTACTCCGCCCCCTCTGGACATCGAGTGGGCCCCAACATACTCTGTCCTTTCCATCCTGAATTCGAGGCGTTGGGTGGGGGCCCTTCAGTACCTCATGGAGTGGGAGGGGTACGGTCCGGAAGAGTGGTGCTGGGTTCCGGTGAGGGATATCCTCGATCCCTCCCTATTGCGGGATTTCCACCGTCGCCATCCGTCTCGCCCTGCTCCACGTCCTCCTTGCCGTCCCCGAGGCAGGTGTTGGCGCGCTGCTGGAGCTGCTCGTCAAGGGGGTGGGGGTACTGTCACGACTCCCTCCGAAGCTGCCACCTCTCCTTGTTCGGGCAGGCTTCGGCGTTCGTCGTCACTGGCCTTCTAGCCACTGCCGCTCCTCATTTCATCATTCCATTGGTTTTGTCTTGTTCATTACACACACCTGGTTCATATCTCCTCATTAGTACCCGTATAAGTGTTCCCTCTGCCCCCTTGTCTTTGTGTGTGATTGTTTATTGTGAGGATCGTGTATCTCGGTGGAGCTCCTTGTATTTTGTATCGTATAGTTATTTTCCCGTGTGCCTCATTGGTTCCAGTGCGCCTGTTTTGCGCACTGGACTGTTTTGACGCATTACTGCGTAACTCTGTTTTCCGGAATAAATCCTGTTATTCTGTGATTTACCCTCCTGCGCCTGACTCCTTCAACTCACCTATCACAATTACCTGACAGAATTACCTGACATGCCATTTACAATGAATAAAGTTAATCTACAAAATGTTCAAAGAGTATGAATCCAAGCTTACCGTTAGATGACTGTGTATCCTACAACTTGAAGTTCCAATTTGACATCTTAGTGGGCTTATATAAATGGTTCACCTATTCTGAGCTATTCAATCAGATCACTGCCCTGTTATCTGTTTAATTAGTTTCACCACAAAAACAAAGTCCCACCATCGTTTAATTCAATATGAGTCACTGATCAGTTATTATGAAATTAAAGATGTCTCCCCTTGATTCATGTTTTTGAAATGTTAATTGTTTTTTGGGGGGTTTCCAATAGTGTAGGACATGTAATAACACACAGTATTGATGTATTATCTGAGGTGAGCGTATCATAGAAAGGGTGGAGCAATGCTGTGATGATAAAGTCTAGACTTGATTCTGGTGGGTTCAATTGTAATGTGGGATTGTGGAAAAAATAAATGAGGTTGGTTTGAAGTCCACCTCACTTTCATAATGTCTAGGTAGCGGCTTTATATGTTTCATTATAAATGTTGACATTTGGATTGGATCATGTTGGTGGATTTCATAGTGGTTTCTATTTTTCAATATAGTACAAGTATACTATTCTGCTTTTATCGAACCTCTAATCATACCCCTCAAAGCCCTCATAATCTTTTACCAAGTGCTTTATGCTAAAAATATTTAGCTAATCCTATAGAGTAGACACCATTGGATTCCCAATAGAGCAGTGTTTCCCAACCAGGGGTACTAGGACCCTTGGGAGTACTTGGCCTATCCACAGGGGCTCCTTGAGAAGACTCATGAGACCATAGGCTTCCTGGTCAAATGCACATGAGGGGGTACTTCAGGGGTACTCTGGGCAGAGCAAAATGTACTTGGTGGTACAGTAACCGAAAAAGGTTGGGAACCACTGATATAGAGGAACAACTGTAGCCCATATTAACTCCATACTGAGATTCAATATTTTGGTAATGACAGGATTACAAACAATAACCTCAAATCATTAAGCTGTGAGGAGAAGATATTATACTTTATGTGTACACTTTATTTGTCTTTTGTTTATTACATCGATCGGTTTAGTGTTTCATCACACTGTTGTGCTGTGGTTAGTGAAACCATCATTCCTGATGAGGTTGGGGTCGCAGCTGATTGGATGTTATTGTGCCACTGAAGCATTTATATTGACTTATGTTGAGAAGACTCAAACATACTGTTGTTGATATCCAGGTAATTATGCAGCTAACTTATCCAGCAGAGGTAAGATACCCTATCTTCTCTATAAATTACTTTTCATATATACTTCTCACAAAATCGTAAAGGTGTATAGTAATCAACAACAGATCATTGTCAGTAAGTCTGTATGTCATTGTGCTTCTCACAGAACAAACTCACTGAAGAAACAACATGAGGACACTAGCTTTGGTGCTGGGTCTTCTCAGTATATGTCTTGCTGCTCCAGTAAATCTAATGGATTCTGACTAATAACTAATCACTTGAGTATTGCTATCTGTCTGATACCAGGGGACACAAGTGTATAAAATACATATTCTGTTTATAATATTATAGGTGGATCAACAAGAACCTGAAAAGAGTGGACATGTTGAGGTAAGAGAACATTGCCATGTCTTCTTCTTCATACTGTAAAGCATTTCTATAGTTACATGGCCAAAGTGGAGTAGTTGTATTATATTTTAGGAGGAGGGGGTGTTGGGAAAAGTCTTGCTCATTATTTATTTATCATATCGTTGATGATGGCTTCTCTCCCAGAGTCCGACCCTTATTGGAGCTCCATTGGCCCAAACCCCTGGCACTACAGCTACCACCCAGACCATCTACTTCCCTGTGCCCAGACCAGGGACTGTCTTCAACAACCCCTACGACCCCCAAAACACATACCCCAACTACTACAACCCTTACAACATGTTCAACATGTATAACTACGGCTTGAACCCTAGTATAAACAACCCTCTCTTCAGTGCCTACACTCTGCCCCCCATTGTCATCAGTCTGCCCAAGCTAACCCGCTGAGGGGAGAGTAATAGGCCTACTCATGGTCATGTGGAGGTCTCATGAGCTGTGCAGCGCCTGGGGCCGATCACTTGGGACCTCTATGTGTAATTTGAGCCAATACAATAAAGACTTCAATCAACATCATACATGTCGTTTTTCTCTTTCTAGGGGCAGGGTGGATTTAAATGTGTTTTTAAATAGTAAAAAACTGACACTAGAGAGCAGTTTCTTGCATGTGGTCCTCTGTAGCTCAATTGGTAGATTATGACGCTTGTAATGCCAGGGTAGTGGGTTCGATCCCCGGGACCACCCATACGTAAAAATGTATGCACACATGACTGTAAGTCGCTTTGGATAAAAGCGTCTGCTAAATGGCATATTATCATATTATTATTTTTATGAGTCAGGTAAATGTAATTGTACTGTAGCCTACATCACTAGTGGCTAGCGACATCTAGTGTTCGAGGAGTATATTCACTAAAACACAACTGTTCTGAGAGGTGAATTGTCTGGTGAAGAAAAGAGGTGAAGGGACAGTGACACAGCAGGTTAGGTATGTAGGTACGGTATGTCCAAAAACATATAGTCTCCAATAGCATGTCCACCCCATGCATAAAAAATAGTGTATACATACCATCAGAGCAAAATGTCCAAACAACCTTAACAGCGTGCACGAAGGTAAATTTTCAAGAAACTTGACCTCAAGTAAACAATAATATGTTGGTATTGAAGGAAAACCAGTGTGTGTGTGTGTGTGTGGGCGGCCTACATGCAGATAGGTGTGTCCCATAGGTGTGTCCCATAGGTGTGTCCCATAGGTGTGTCCCATAGGTGTGTCCCATAGGTGTGTCCCATAGGTGTGTCCCATAGGTGTGTCCCATAGGTGTGTCCCATAGGTGTGTCCCATAGGTGTGTCCCATAGGTGTGTCCCATAGGTGTGTCCCATAGGTGTGTCCCATAGGTGTGTCCCGGCATGACAATAATACTACACTACCCACAACACCATGCGTTAGACAGACACAGCCATGTTGTAGGAAATCCGTTTGTGGTGGATTACAGTAATCCGACAGCAGAGTCTGGACGATACATTTGATCACGACTGAAACCCAAA
The DNA here is from genome assembly GCF_020615455.1 of Coregonus clupeaformis. NCBI lineage: Eukaryota > Metazoa > Chordata > Actinopteri > Salmoniformes > Salmonidae > Coregonus > Coregonus clupeaformis. Next base: position 17,684,704 of record NC_059206.1, read on the forward strand.
CCTAGAGGCCTGGACCAAATGAGGTACAGCCAAGAACAAACAGATGAAATTAAGACATGAACTGATGCGCGGTGTGTAAACCTGAGCAAATTGGCTGACAGTGAGATTGGTTGGAAATCGTTTCCTGGACTGGAGCGGTCGATTCATCTGACAGAAATTGACAGCATCTGACTAGTAGCTACCTCCGCAGCGCAGGGCAGAGAGACAAGGCAGGAAAAAAGCTTTAATTTAGTGGTTAAAGTGATCTTCCCCTTTCCCTCCCCCCGCCACATATATAGCTAGCTAACTAAATTACGCTCCTGCCTAGTTGATCTGCACTGCCCCAGTCTGCTAGCCCGCTGCCGTAGAGGAAGGCTGCGGATCCGGAGGTGCTGTTCGAGCTAGCTAGCTAGCAGCACGGCTAGCTCATTTCACCAGCTAGCCTGCTAGCTACGCCGAGGAATTCACACCATTAGCTAGCTGTTTCCTGCTGGGGCAGATACGCCGAGATGTCGGTGACGAAAGACCAAACGCCAATCAAACTGTCCACCACGGAGCGGCCCATTAAAGGTATGCATGCAATCGTATCTCTTTTAATTCAGCAAGTGGTTGCAGGGAATTTAACGTTGGCTAGCTAGCTATCTACACGATTAATACAGCTAGCTAGTTAACTAGCAATCAAGCTAACTAATTTAGCTAGCTAGCTTGGCTGTAGTCGATGCACCAGTAAGGAAAATATGCTTCGTGCTTACTAGTTAGTTAGATCATTGTTGTTCACTGTATTTGGCTTGGTTGGAGCAAGTGGGATAATATGGCATCTGTTTATTTCCTAGCATCCCTTGCTAGTTTGTTAGCCTGCAGTAATAGTAAGAGGACATGTCATGTTATGATATAATGTCAAGCAGCTCGCTAGTAAATATTTGACACCAAATAACTTAATTTGGCCACCAATCTTGGAGTAACAAACTAGGTAGTCAAATGTTTTTGAGCCTCCTAGTCCTAGCTTGATTATATTTTTGTTGTATCTGACTGAACTGGAGGAAGCGTGTGTGTGTTCTCGCAAGTGTCTGTCTGTTTGATGTATGTCTGGTTCAGTAGACCGGTGAGGTGTGTGTGTGTGATGGTCTACACACACAAACACACAGGGTTCCTGCAGCATATGCTGAATGACTGTCAGTGGATTGAGTGCCATGGAGCGGGTCTTTTGATTTACAGCCTGGGCGGCCTATTAGGGGGGGTGGAATTGCTATCAAATTGCAACATTTGCTTTTGAAGTATCTGCTTCTATTTGTAATGGACTTGAATGGTACAGCATGCAGATGGCAGGCCTAACAGTGCATAGATAATGCTCTGTCTCAGCTGTAGCAGGTATATTTATGGATGGTAGCAGGTACTGTGTGTAGCATGATCTAACCCTAATTGTAACCTTGATCTATATTATGAAAATAACAACAGGACTCATGGACTTGGGGTTAGGCCACAGGGAGTGATGAGGAGTAAGTAGTGGACTGAGTTGCTCCAACAACTGTGACCTCTGGCTTTATGACAATGTCCTTTGTTGTGGACCCAAAGAGTGTGTGAGTGAGTGATAGGCTCAATGGGTAAGTGGCGCTTAGGAGCATAAAGCTGATGAGGTCATTATACCTGCATCTCTCAGACGCTGCCAGGCTAACCATCATCCTACAGACAGCTCTAGGCTACACACACGATCACATTGCTAGCCCTCACACACTCATACATAGGTCTATGGCATGACTCTGATATGACCACTGACCTCCCTGGCTGTGAATGTGACCAAGATGTTCCCCCCTCCCTCCACCGCTCAGAACGTTCTACCTCCATTCAAACCCCTTATGTTTTGATTTTGTTGTATTTCATCTTATTAATTGAAATGTTTCTTGTATGTGTTAGTCTACTCTAATTCAGCTTTTAGCTGTCATAGTACAATTTCAATTACATGTAAAAAAAATAATAAAATAATGATAAACACATACTTGATTCACTTGTGTAAATCAAAATGTGCTTAATCTGATGATGTTACCAGTAGTTTTAAATATATTTTATAGCACGGAAAATAAAATAGTAAGTTGGCATCTCTCATGCTAATATTTTGATTAGTGACAGACATTTTAAAATAATTGGCTGCGATCAATAATCAGTTTTGGTCAGAGGTGTGTGAGGGTTGACGTTTTGACCTTTTGGTTTATTTACCGATGGTAACCTGATCAGGCCAGCCAGCTGCATTGCTCTGCCTGTGTAATGACGCTGTCTTCATACATGTATGTATGGATATGGGCCCTGACACAGAGTTCTGCCCTGGGCCCTGACACGGAGTTCTGCCCTGGGCCCTGACACGGAGTTCTGCCCTGGGCCCTATCATGTATAGTAGCTCTGCCCGGGACTAGTGTGTTAGTGTGGAGTCACTCTGGATTTGATGAACCAGTGTAGAGTATGTGGTGTATGGGTTAGATATGATGAACTAGTTTAGTATGACATGATTGCTCAGTCTGTCTGTGTGACCTGCTTCTGTTTTGAAGTTTTACACTAACTAGATCACTGGGCCGAAGGGAATAAATATTATAGTTTGCTATTTTCATAGCGGAAATTATGGATGCAATACCTGGTGCCACGCCAACGGTAACATAAAAGACTGGGTTCTAGTGAATGAATGAATGGTAGATTATTCATGTGGCTAGGATTTAACACCTTAATATAGCCCGGAGACAGACAGAAGAGATAGACAGATAGAGATGGTTATTTGCCAGTCAAACCTGAGCTTCCTCATTTCTACCAGTCCTAATGCAAATGCAAAGCTCTATTCTTACCCACTCACTCAGCCATGCAACACAATCATAAACGCTCTCTGTCTTTCTCTAGAGCCAAAACATCTTCATGTGAAAGGATGGGCACCCTGAGATCTCCAGAGGGTGTGTCCTGGGGTTCAATAGACCAATAGATACATTAGAGGGTGGATGGAGGGGGTCCTGAGGTCAATTGACCAATAGATTCTAGAGGGTGCACCAATTAGTTACAGTAGTTAGCTAGTTAGTGTTAGTAGTGTGTGTTCTGTATGTTAATGTTGTTGTATTGTGTTGTAGCGGTGCCCTACCCCCCTGGCTCAAGGCTGACTGTAAAGGACTTGTATGTAGACGGGAAGCCCAGTGTTGAAGTGCTGAAGAGCCATCTGGTTAAGGAGGGCCGCCTGGAGGAGGAAGCAGCTCTACGCATCATCACTGATGGAGCCAACATCCTGCGACAAGAGAAATGCATGCTGGAGGTGGAAGCACCTATTACAGGTAACCCCTAACCTCTAATTAACCCCTAACATCTTCCGACAGACTGACCTCTAACGTGTGTGTCTGTTGCAGTGTGTGGGGATGTCCATGGCCAGTTCTTTGACCTGATGAAGCTGTTTGAGGTGGGCGGCTCGCCCAGCAGCACCCGCTACCTGTTCCTGGGGGACTATGTCGATCGAGGATACTTCAGCATCGAGGTCAGTTTGTGTTTCAGCATCTGCTGTTTCATCTGACATTTAGAGTCGTGGCCTGTTACACAGCCTTGAGTCGCAGGGCTTAGGAGCATGTCTTTAAATAGACAGGAAGCACACTAGCTAGTACCACCGCCCTCCCCCACACAGACAAACACAAACACACACTACCCTCCCCAACCTAACACACACTGTTGGGTTTTGTGTCCCACTTTAAAACATATTGTGGGAAGGCTGTAAATAGCATGTATTCTAATGAATTAAAGAGATACTCGGGTACTTTTGTAATCCTTTAAGCTAGTAGTTCTGAAAGTAGCGCTTTAGAGACAAGTGGTCCCTGAAAATTGCGTGCTACGTCACATACTGTATGTAAAGATATGCGCACCACGTCATTGCGCTCTCTTTCGTTCTGCTCTGTGTGCATCTTGCTAGCTGTCACTCAAATGGCGAGGAACTGAAGCTCGTTGTCTAGAACTCTAACTTCTAGGGGGCTGGCCCACGTGGAGGAAAATGTAGGGAAAGTTGGCCTTTATCCTAACTGTGGTGATCATATCTAACGTTAGCATCATGATAGGAATCATAGCTAACGGTAGCATCATGATAGGAATCATGGTTAACATTAGCATAATGATAGGAATCATAGCTAATGTTAGCAACTTAGCATTACGATAGGAATCATAGCAATCGTTAGCAATATAGCTATGATTCTTATTATGCAATCGTTAGCAATATAGCTATGATTCTTATTATGATACTAACGTTAGCATAATGAGAGGGATCTCACACACACTCTTTCTATCTTCAGTGTGTGTTGTTCCTGTGGACTCTGAAGATCAACCACCCCACCACTCTGTTCCTACTCAGAGGAAACCATGAGTGCCGACATCTCACAGAGTACTTCACCTTTAAACAGGAGTGTGAGTGGTCCTTGTGTATTTAGTGTGTGTGCGCCTGTTGTGGGTGGTTCTGTGTGTGTGTGCGCCTGTGTGGTTGGGGGCATGGGTGTAATAGTAATAATGTCCTCTTTGTTGTGTTGTAGGTAAGATAAAGTACTCTGAGAGTGTGTATGATGCGTGTATGGAGGCGTTTGACTGCCTTCCCTTGGCTGCGCTCCTCAACCAGCAGTTCCTATGTGTCCACGGAGGCCTGAGCCCCGAAATCACCTGCCTGGACGACATACGCAAGGTATGACCCCTGACCTCTAACTCCTGGCCTGCTCTGGGTTAACTCTGTCTAACTCTGTCTTAATCATTTTAATTGGTTTAGCTGGCTATGTTATTAAGTGTTTTGACTGGTCTAATGATCCCCCTGTGTTATTTAACTGTGTTTAACTGGATTAACCCTGTAGATAAACTTTGTTTAACTCTGTGTTGACCAGCTGGATCGGTTTAAGGAGCCCCCTGCGTTCGGACCCATGTGTGACCTGCTGTGGTCGGACCCTGGAGAAGACTACGGCTCTGAGAAGTCCCAGGAACACTTTGCTCATAACTCTGTTAGAGGCTGCTCCTACTTCTACAGTTACCCAGCAGTATGTGACTTTCTGATGAACAATAATCTGTTGTCAGTAATAAGAGCACATGAAGCCCAGGACGCTGGGTGAGTATTATCCATAATATTAATGAATTAATTATAATATTATTATTATTATTATTAGTAGTAGTAGTAGTAGTAGTAGTAGTAATATAATACTGTTTTGTGATATAAACTTTATATTTCCTGTTGAATGTGTATTTCAGGTATAGAATGTACAGGAAAAGCCAGACGACAGGTTTTCCTTCTCTGATCACGATCTTCTCTGCTCCGAATTACCTGGACGTGTACAACAACAAAGGTAAACAAATGACCAAGTCCACACTCCATTTCAAACCATGACAAAAGGGTAGAAACCATGACAAAAGGGTAGAAACCATGACAACATGGTAGAAACCATGACAACACAGTAGAAGCCATGATAACAGGGTAGAAACCATGACAACAGAGTAGAAACGATGGCAACACAGGGTAGATGGATAATGTGTGTGTCCTTGTAGCGGCGGTGCTGAAATATGAGAACAATGTGATGAACATCCGCCAGTTCAACTGCTCCCCCCACCCCTACTGGCTGCCCAACTTCATGGACGTCTTCACCTGGTCCCTGCCCTTCGTAGGCGAGAAAGGTCAGTGTGTGTGAAAACCTTGTGTGTGTGAGATTATTTTGTGTGTATGTGATAACTTTGGGCTCCATGTTACCTTTGCAAAACTGACCTGTGAGATAATGGGGTGTGTGTGTAATAATGGTGTGTGTGGTAACCTTGTGTATGTTCCTACAGTGACAGAGATGCTGGTTAACGTGCTCAACATTTGCTCTGACGACGAGCTCATGTCTGAAGGAGACGACACCTGCGAGGGTAAAAAAACACACACACTATTAAGAACTCTTTTATATTGACTTTCAATGTAAGTAAATTATGAAGAAAGGCTGATATAGCAGCAACATGTTTCTTCAAAGAGGAACTGAAACTTAAGGAAGTTAAGTTGTTTTTGACTGAAGTGCATTATTGCTCATCACAGAGCAACAATAGATGTGAAGGTAAATAGACAGATCTAGGGTAGTTAAAATAAAGATCTGTATATAATGACTAGGGATGGGGGTTTTAAATCATTTCACTATTGGAATAGAATCATTCATTTTTTGCCGGATATTCGAAATACATGTGACTCTTTTAAACGTACGTTTTTAACCTGAGCTCTGCTGCCGAGGGATAAAGGCTAGCGCGCTGCAGCTGGGCCGGTTTGTAGCTTATGAGAGAGAAAGCGAGAGCGCAACTCTGCTACAGCCTAGACTAGCTAACTTGTAGCAGCCACAATGTAATTTATAATCCCATTTAACAGTGCCTGTCTTGGCTGGAGTAGCCTAGAGAAGCTAGCTCAGCTAGTTAGCTAGGCTAATTGAGGCCACATGCTGCACTTTCTCCCCAACCCCAATCAGATAAAACAACAGCCTACCTGTTGGTTGCTTGTTGTAGCCTACTCCTTCTAATTTCTGTAACTTTTAATTCTGTAATTCTATTCCATCTTGCATTGCATTGCATTAGTAAACTCTCACTCCACTTGCTACACATTGAGCCTCTTTGCCCCCTTGATTGGCCAACAAAAACAAGCTACATACGTGAAGGCTACCGGTCATCAGTCTTTTTATGGGGCGCACCGTGCACATTGTAAAAACTAAATTTTTTCATGTACTATGTCACATGAATATTAACATTTTTATTAGAAAAATTATTTTCAGTGTTTAAATAGGCCTATCATTTTTTTTCTTGCTAAAATGTATACTCACACAAGTATTCGAATACTAGCATCCGTTCAAATATTCAAAGAACCGTGCACATCCCTAAAATTGACGAGATGCTCATGACTCTGCCCTTGAGTCGTTGTCTCAAAGGCGGGAAGGCAGGCGACAAGCTTAGGTCCAAGATAAGCCCATAGAAACGAATTGGGCTTATTTTGGACAGATTTTGGCGAGAGTGAAACCTCTCGCTTCGCCTCTTCCTCTGGTTACAAGCATTGTAAGTTTGAGACTGAAGGTCTGCTTTTAACGAGCAACTGCCCCTAAAAACCAACTTCTCATTTAGAAAACGTCCTATGTGATGTTGATATGAGTCAGAAACATTTATTCTACTGTCAGAATTGACTACAAAGTGTAAATAGGAAAATGTTGGTCATAAAGTCAGTCTCATCCAAAACGGAGTGTTGTGAGATTTGTGGATGTGACAGTATCACAAGATAAATGAAAGTTGGGTTTGTTTCAACCCTGGCCATATGCCCCCAGCTGGCAGCACACAAGTAATGATCAATTCGGAGTGCAGCTGCACGCGACCCTATCGTAATGCCTGTGGTAAATTTAGCCTAGGGACCATCGGTAAATTACACAATGACTTAAAAACCTCAAACCAACTATATATTTTAGAAATTCATATACACATTTTGAAAGCATTTAATGAGAACTGAAAGGTGTTCCAACGTGAAAATATTGTCTCATTTACATTGTGTATTCTATTGACGGTCCCTAACTAGCCCCGGAGATGTAGTGCCTTCAGAAAGTATTCATAACTGTTGACTTATTCCACATTTTGTTGTGTTACAGCCTGAATAAAATCAAATAAAACATTTCACCCATTTACACACTTGCCATATAATTCCAAGTAGATATAAGTCAAAACTGTAACTCTGCCACTCAGGAACATTCACTTTCTTCTTGGTAAGCCACTCCAGTGTAGATTTGGCCTTGTGTTTTAGGTTATTGTCCTGCTGAAAGGTGAATTCATCTCCCAGTGTCTGGTGGAAAGCAGACTGAACCAGGGTTTCAGTATTTGTATTTGTATTTATTATGGATCCCCATTAGCTGCTGCTGAGGCAGCAGCTACTCTTCCTGGGGTACAGCAAAATTAAGGCAGTTATACAATTTTAAAAACATTACAATACATTACACAACATATTTCACAACACATTAAGTGTATGCCCTCAGGCCACTACTCTACTACCACATACAGTGAGGGAAAAAAGTATTTGATCCCCTGCAGATTTTGTACGTTTGATCATTTCTCTGTCAGTGGGCAGTCTATTATTTTAATGGTAGGTTTATTTGAACAGTGAGAGACAGAATAACAACAAAAAAATCCAGAAAAACGCATGTCAAAAATGTTATAAATTGATTTGCATTTTAATGAGGGAAATAAGTATTTGACCCCTCTGCAAAACATGACTTAGTACTTGGTGGCAAAACCCTTGTTGGCAATCACAGAGGTCAGACGTTTCTTGTAGTTGGCCACCAGGTTTGCACACATCTCAGGAGGGATTTTGTCCCACTCCTCTTTGCAGATCTCCAAGTCATTAAGGTTTCGAGGCTGACGCTTTGGCAACTCGAACCTTCAGCTCCCTCCACAGATTTTCTATGGGATTAAGGTCTGGAGACTGGCTAGGCCACTCCAGGACCTTAATGTGCTTCTTCTTGAGCCACTCCTTTGTTGCCTTGGCCGTGTGTTTTGGGTCATTGTCATGCTGGAATACCCATCCACGACCCATTTTCAATGCCCTGGCTGAGGGAAGGAGGTTCTCACCCAAGATTTGACGGTACATGGCCCCATCCATCGTCCCTTTGATGCGGTAAAGTTGTCCTGTCCCCTTAGCAGAAAAACACCCCCAAAGCATAATGTTTCCACCTCCATGTTTGACGGTGGGGATGGTGTTCTTGGGGTCATAGGCAGCATTCCTCCTCCTCCAAACACGGCGAGTTGAGTTGATGCCAAAGAGCTCCATTTTGGTCTCATCTGACCACAACACTTTCACCCAGTTTTCCTCTGAATCATTCAGATGTTCATTGGCAAACTTTCTGACGGGCATGTATTTGTGCTTTCTTGAGCAGGGGGACCTTGCGGGCGCTGCAGGATTTCAGTCCTTCACGGCGTAGTGTGTTACCAATTGTTTTCATTGACAAGATCCTCCCTTGTAGTTCTGGGCTGATTCCTCACCGTTCTCATGATCATTGCAACTCCACGAGGTGAGATCTTGCATGGAGCCCCAGGCCGAGGGAGATTGACAGTTATTTTGTGTTTCTTCCATTTGCGAATAATCGCACCAACTGTTGTCACCTTCTCACCAAGCTGCTTGGCGATGGTCTTGTAGGCCATTCCAGCCTTGTGTAGGTCTACAATCTTGTCCCTGACATCCTTGGAGAGCTCTTTGGTCTTGGCCATGGTGGAGAGTTTGGAATCTGATTGATAGATTGCTTCTTTGGACAGTTGTCTTTTATACAGGTAACAAACTGAGATTAGGAGCACTCTCTTTAAGAGTGTGCTCCTAATCTCAGCTCGTTACCTGTATAAAAGACACCTGGGAGCCAGAAATCTTTCTGATTGAGAGGGGGTCAAATACTTATTTCCATCATTAAAATGCAAATCAATTTATAAAATTTTTGACATTAGTTTTTCTGAATTTTGTTGTTGTTATTCTGTCTCTCACTGTTCAAATAAACCTACCATTAAAATTATAGACTGATCATTTCTTTGTCAGTGGGCAAACGTACAAAATCAGCAGGGGATCAAATACTTTTTTCCCTCACTGTATATACAACACAAAATCGATGTGTATAGTTCGTATGTTATCGTGTGTGTCTCTTCACACTGCGCTGTTCCATAAGGTGTATTTTTATCTGTTTGTTTTTTTAAAATCTAATTTTACTGCTTGCATGAGTTACTTGATGTGGAATAGAGTTCCATGTAGTCATGGCTCTATGTAGTACTGTGCGCCTCGTAGCATGTCTTGTGGGGTATGCATGGGTGGCCGTGCTGTGTGCTAGTAGTTTAAATGGACAGCTCGGTGCATTCTACATGTCAATACCTCTCACAAATACAAGTTATGATGAAGTCAATCTCTCCTCTACTTTGAGCCAGGAGAGATTGACATGCATATTATTAATGTTAGCTCTCCGTGTACATTTAAGGGCCAGCCGTGCTGCCCTTATCTGGGCCAATTGTAATTTTCCTAAATTCCTCTTTGTGACAACTGACCACACGACTGGACATTAATCCAGGTGTGACAAAACTAGGGCATGTAAGACCTGCCTTGTTGTTAGGAAGGCAGAGCAGTGCTTTATTATGGACAGACCTCTCCCCATCTTAGCTACTGTTGCATCAATGTGTTTTGACCAAGACAGTTTACATTCCAGGGTTACTCCAAGCAGTTTAGTCTCCTCAACTTGCTCAATTTCCACATTATTCATTACAAGACTTAGTTGAGGTTTAGAGTTTAGTAAATGATTTGTCCCAAATACAATGCTTTTAGTTTTGAAATATTTAGGACTCCTTTTCTGAAACTGACTGCAGCTCTTTGTTAAGTGTTGCAGTGATTTCACTTGCTGTGGTAGCAAGTATAGTGTTGAGTCATCAGCATACATATCAGCATACATAGACACACATGCTTTACTCAGAGCCAGTGGCACGTCATTAGTAAAGATTGAAAAAAGTAAGGGGCCTAGACAGCTGCCCAGGGAAATGCCTGACTCTACATAGATTATGTTGGCGAGGCTTCCTTTAAAGAACACCCTTTGTGTTCTGTTAGACAGATAACTCGCAATTCACAATATAGCAGGGGATGTAAAGCCATAACACAAGTTTTTTTCCAGCAGCAGATTATGATCGATATTGTCAAGCTGCACTGAAGTCTAACAAAACAGCTCCCACAATATTTTGTATTATCAATTTCTCTCAGCCAATCATCAGTCATTTGTGTAAGTGCCGTACATGTTGAATGCCCTTCCCTATAAGCATGCTGAAAATCTATTAATCTATTTACTGTGACTTTTGCTTCCCTCCAGGCCTGAGGGCACACACTTTCCTGTATGCACACACTTTCCTGTAGGCTTAGATTGAAGAGATTGCAATTAGGAGTGGCAATATCGTCCACTATCATCCTCAGTCATTTTCCATCCAAGTTGTCAGACCCCGATGGCTTGTCATTGTTGATAGACAAAAATATTTTTTTCACCTCTTCCACACTTACTTTACGGAATTTAAAATTACAATGCTTGTCTTTCATACTTTGGTCAGTTATGCATGGATGTGTAGGTTCAGAATTTGTTATTGGCATGTCATGCCTAAGTTTGCTAACCTTGCCAATGAAAAAAATCATTAAAGTAGTTGGCAATATCAGTGGGTTTTGTGATGAATGAGCCATCTGATTCAATGAATGATGGTGCCGAGTTTGCCTTTTTGCCCAAAATGTCATATAAGGTGCTCCAAAGCTTTTTACTATCATTCTTTATATAATTTATCTTTGTTTCAAAGTAAAGTTTCTTCTTTTTGTTCAGTTTAGTCACATGATTTCTCAATGTACAGTATGTTTGCCAATCGGCTGTGCAGCCAGACTTATTTGCCGTTCCTTTTGCCTCATCCCTCTCAACCATACAATTTTTCAATTCCTCATCAAGCCATGGGGATTAAACCATTTTTACAGTCATTTTCTTAATGGGTGCATGCTTATTTACTAACTGGAATAAGCAAATTCATAAATGTGTCAAGTGTAGCGTCAGGTTGCACCTCATTACACACCACAGACCAGCTAATATTCTTTACATCTTCAACATAGGAATCACTACAAAATGTATTGTATGACCTCTTATACACTATATTAGGCCCAGCCTTTGGAACTTCGGTTTTCCTAGGTATGGCTACTATATTGTGATCACTACATCTGATGGATTTGGATACTGCTTTAAACAGATTTCTGCAGCATTAGTAAAGATGTGATCAATACATGTGCATGATTTCATTCCTGTGCTGTTTGTAAATAGCCTGGTAGGTTGACTGAACCTGAACCAGGTTGCATGCACTGGTTACAGTTTGAAGCTTTTTCTTGAGTGGGCAGCTTGATGAAAGCCAGTCAATATTTAGGTCACCCAGAAAATACCTCTCTGTTGATATCACATACATTATCAAACATTTCACACATATTATCCAGATACTGACTGTTAGCAGTTGGGGGTCTATAGCAGCGTCCCACAAGAATGGGCTTTAGGTGAGGCACGTGAACCTGTAGCCATATTAGCATTTGACATGAGATCGTCTCTAAGCTTTACAGGAATATGACTCTGAACATACACGGCAACACCTCCACCATTGGCATTCCTGCCTTTTCTGAAGATGTTGAAACCATGTATTGCTACTACTGTATCATCAAAGGTATTATCTAAGTGAGTTTCAGAGATATTCAGTATATGAATATTATCTGTTACTAGCAAGTTATCGATTTCATGAACCTTGTTTCTTACATAATGTATGTTAATGTGGGCTATTTTTAGCACTTTTCTGGGTTTCTTGATTGTTTTTATTGCTTTACTGAGAGGCTTATTATAGGTAGACATGACTGATATTTATGTTTGAGCTGATGGTGCAGGGTGAGCTGCACACAGTGGACTTCCTACTAGGACAAACCGCCTCAGTGCTAACAGGATTGACAGAGACATTCAGGGTCACTGATAAGTCATTAGCTCAACGCAGCCTTGAAATGCGTGGATAGGTTTAGGGCTGGGCGATATTACAAAAATATAAAATAAACGTTTAAAAAAAACATAAGTAGTTAGTGACCCTAGGGTGGCAACACATATATTCTAAGTGATTTCAATGGGTCTTTCTACATTATGATTGTTTTATGCTGTTCAATTCAGCATTTTCATATATTTCTGCATTTCCTGCACTCATTTGAGATCATTTCCACATTGCTACGTAGGGATGCACGATATGGGCAAACAATCTAGGCCTTATTTTTTACCAAATGTTGCAATTGCGATTTGACTTGCGATTTAGAGCAAAACACTTGGGTGAACTATTGGAATCATGGAAATATAATTATTATTCTAATTCTATAGTTAGAATATAATAGTGAGCACTTTTAATACAGTGTTTGACATGACAACGAATTAAAATGCTCACTACTAAGAATGAAGGCTGTACAAAGTGTAATTAATAGCTTCACTATGCTCAAAGTGATATTCAGTCTTCTTTTTTTTTTTTTTACCCATCTACCAATAGGTACCCTTCTTTGTGAGGCATTGGCAAACCTCGCTGGTCTTTGTGGTTGAATCTGTGTTTGAAATTCACTGCTCGACTGAGGGACCTTACAGATAATTGTATGTGTGGGGTACAGAGACAAGGTAGTCATTCAAAAATCATGTTAAACACTATTGCACACAGAGTGAGTTCATGCACCTTATTATGTGACTTGTTAATCACATTTTGTACTCCTGAACTTTTTATTTAGGCTTTCCACAACAAAGGGGTTGAATACTAATTGACTCAAGACATTTTAGCTTTTCATTTCTTATTAATTTGTAAACATTTTGAAAAACATAATTCTACTTTAACATTATGGGGTATTGTGTGTGTGTGTAGGCCAGTGACAAAACATAAAAATGTAATCCATTTTAAATTCAGGCAGTAACAACAAAATGTGGGAAAAGTCAAGGGGTGTGAACACTTCCTGAAGGCACTGTAGGCTATCCAAAATCAAACCAGCTTTGCCACGGTCGCACACCAGCCTGCTGAAGCTAATTGGCAAAATAATTTGGCTAACTTTTCCCACCTGCGAACGTACACATGAAACGCCCACGTCAAACCACACCCCGAAACCAACTCCCGTTTTAATTCAGTCATGGCCACTAGCATTTCTTAATGAACCAAATCTAAAATGAGGCCAAATCAGGAAGTGCAGTCGCCCTATAAACACTATTCATTCTTAAGATATTGTGCAACAACAGAAATTTATCAAAGTTTCTATTGATGCCACATGCCAGCTGAGTATCAGCTGAGCTGTGTGCGTGTTTGTGCGGGTGCACGCATGTTCGACATTGCGGCCGACTTTAAAGGTGAGTCGAGACTGACTGACTGATCTACATATCATCTTGCATCATAAATAACTACTCAATAATATTTATAGATCAGTCGTCACAATTTACCCATGCGTTTTGATGCTCTCGAACACTGCCAGTGTGTGCGTGTGTGTCGTGGTGTGCGTATGACTATGAAGGGTAGTTTAGTTCACCAGTCCCTTACCTCTTCCCCCTCTCTCTCTCTCTCTCCATCCCTCTCTCTGTCTCTCTCTCAGCTGGAACTTCTGCTGTGAGGAAGGAGGTGATCAGGAATAAGATCCGAGCGATCGGGAAAATGGCCCGTGTCTTTTCTGTACTCCGGTACGTGTTTGTGTGTGTTTGACTCTACGGCTTTATTGATGATGTAATCAACCTCTGTAAAGGTATTGATAAGAAGGCCTGCATACAGATTCTATCTGGCCGTGGTTATGTTCAGCTTTCAATCTTTGTATGGCGCCTCCCTTGTAACAACCATGCTTTTGAATTTGAAAATGGAATTTGTGTGTGTTGACAGAGAGGAGAATGAGAGTGTGTTACAGCTGAAGGGGCTGACCCCCACTGGGGCCTTGCCTGTGGGAGTTCTGTCTGGAGGACGGCAGACCCTGGAGAGCGGTACGTATACAAACATACACCTACACTCACACACTCTAACCTGAATTACTATGGCATCATGTTTTCTCCTTTGCCTGCACTCAAACCGACTAAACCCTCCTCACACCCCCCCTCTCTCGTTCTCTCTGACTCACACACACACTCATACACCCACACTACTAAATCGCTCTCTCCCTCCCTCTCACAGAACACACACTACCTCTCACTCACTCACACACACACCTATCCCTAATCCACATTCTCCTTTAACCTACAAAGTTATCTTTAAACCTCGATCAAGCTCTTAAACCCAGAACATTCCTGCACTCCTTCTGCACTAACCACTGTGACTGGGATGGTCATGTGTAAATCCTGTTACTCCTGTGTCGGGGTTGAGAGGGGAGAGGGCTGGGGGAGGTTGGGGATGGGGTTGAATGATCTTTGACTGACTGACTGCATTGATAACATAACTCACTGACTATAGATTATGTTTAACACTCTAAATGTATTGATAAAATAACTCACTGACTATAGATGATGTTTAACACTCTAAATGTATTGATAACATACACTACATGGCCAGTATGTGGACACTTGCTCGTCGAACATCTCATTCCAAAATCATGGGCATTAATATGGAGTTGGTCCCCCCTTTTCTGCTATAACAGTCTCCACTCTTCTGGAAAGGCTTTCCACTAGATGTTGGAACATTGCTGCGGGGACATGCTTCCATTCAGCCACAACAGCATTAATGAGGTCGGGCACTGATGATGGGCGATTAGGTCTGACTCGCAGTCGGTGTTCCAATTCATCCCAAAGGTGTTTGATGTGGTTGAGGTCAGGGTTCTGTGCAGGCCAGTCAAGTTCTTCCACACCGATCTGGACAAACCATTTCTGTATGGACCTCGCTTTGTGCATGGGGGCATTGTCATGCTGAAACAGGAACGGGCCTTCCCCAAACTGTTGCCACAAATTTGGAAGCACAGAATCATATAGATTTGTTTTGATTTTTGTATGCTGTAGCGTTAAGATTTCCATTCACTGGAACTAAGGGGCCTAGCCCGAACCATGGAAAACAGCCCCAGACCATTATTCCTCCTCCACCAAACTTTACAGTTGGCACTATGCATTCGGGTAGGTAGCGTTCTCCTGGCATCTGCCAAACCCAGATTCGTCCGTCGGACTGCCAGATGGTGAAGCGTGATTCATCACTCCAGAGAACGCGTTTCCACTGCTCCAGAGTACAATGGCGGCAAGCTTTACACCACTCCAACCCACGCTTGGCATTGCACATGGTGATCTTAGGCTTGTGTGCAGCTGCTCGGCCATGGAAACCCATTTCATGAAGCTCCCAATGAACAGTTCTTGTACTGACGTTGCTTCCAGAGGCAGTTTGGAACTCTGTAGTGAGTGTTGCAACCGAGGACAGACGATTTTTACACGCTTCAGCACTTGGTGGTCCCGTTCTGTAAGCTTGTGTGGCCTACCACTTCGCGTCTGAGCTGTTGTTGCTCCTAGACGTTTCCACTTCACAATAACAGCACTTACAGTTGACCGGGGCAGCTCTAGCAGGGCAGAAATTTGACAAACTGACTTGTTAGAAAGGTGGCATCCTATGACTGTGCCACGATGAAAGTCACTAAGCTCTTCAATACGGGCCATTCTACTGGCAGTGTTTGTCTATGGAGATTGCATGGCGGTGTGCTCAATTTTATACAATTGTCAGCAAAGGGTGTGGCTGAAATAGCCGAATCTACAAATTTGAAGAGGTGTCCACATACCTTTGGCCATGTAGTGTAACTCACTATAGATTATGTTTAACACTCTGAATGCATTGATAACATAATTCACTGACTATAGATGATGTTTAACACACTGAATGCATTGATTACTCACTGATCTGGTTCTGTTGGTAATGTTAACTCTCTCTCTGTATGTTTTTGGCATGGCTCTACTACTCACGCTTACACAGCTACCGTAGAGGCAGAAGAGGCACGAGGTACGCAAGTTATTTCTCATCTCTCTTTCTCGCTCTCTTTCTGTCTCCCCTCCTCCCTCCCCAAAGTTTGAGCTTATTATTGTTGTTTATATACATATTACCAAGTCTACCTTTAACCCATCAGAGACTAAGCCCTGTCTAAGCTGGGGGAGGGGGGGTGGTTCTACTAAGCTATATGGAATTGTTTTAAGAAGGTCATACCAAGGATAATTTAGCTATTTGATTTTGAGTTTTAAGACCCCTTGAAGTATCCCCAAAAAATATGTAAAATATGATTTGATTAATAATTATTTTGGGCCTTACTGCTATTAGCCCATACAAACGCATTGAATAACAGATTCACTACATGGAACAACAGATTGTCCCAAAAAAATATCAAAATGAAGTTTGTTCTGAAGTGTCTCTCCTATATCTGAGAGACAGAAGAAAGATCAGGAAAGTTTTTTTTAGTTTTATTTTTACATTTATTTAACCCCATATTTTTGGCATTAAACAGTCTCCATATATACTGTACTTCCATTAATTTTTACAACTGGTACCGGGACCTTCAGATGAGTCTTGTGAGGCCTGTGGGCATCCCTGAGCAAAACAACCTACATTTACATCTTCGTGAGAGTCTCACCTTTGCACAGAGGGGTCATATTAGTGTGTAGCCCAAAATACAGATTTTCGGGATATCTCATGGTCTGACAAACACCGCTCTAGCGCTGTCACCTTTCACTGCAGATGCGGAAGTGCGACGTCGGCAGATGCGGTGGTTTGAGTTGTATCCAATGCAAAAAAAAAACATATCTCTAGCGTAAACTTTTTTATTATGCTAATTCGATTTCCGCGGGGGTGCTAGGGGGTGTTGGTATTTTTGACAGGGTTAAGTGCAGTTTTGTAAAATGTTGCCCATTTAGTCAGTATTGATCTACATAACCACCATGTAAACAGGGTTTCTCATAAGCATATAGGAACATATGCTAGATTTTTTGTTAGCTTAACTAGTAACACAAAATATCAGGCTATTGACCTTTAAAGTATCAGACTGTTTATGCCAGTTCGCTCCTCTCCACTCCCTCTTTTTCTCTCTCCTCCACCTGGTCTCAATCTCTCTCTCTCTCGTTTGTTTGCCGATGCTGCCTTGATGTTCTTGAAGTAAGTGTCTTACCTCTAACCACCAAATCTAACAACTAAACCCCTCTAGTCTGAGTAAAAAGAAGAAACCCGCACACTGCTCTTGCTAGTATCACAGTGATAACCCTGTCAAAGTATCACAGTGATACTAGCAAGAGCAGAGTGCGGGTTTCTTCTTTTTCCTCATGTTATTTAATTGTTACCATGCACCTGCAACAAAGATAGCTCAGATGTGCGCGTGCCTTTTGCATTTTAAACCCCTCTAGTCTAGAATATCAGACTATACTAGTTGTCCATGTATTAGAGACTAAACATGACCATATTAGACTACTTATGACCCCTACCAACCACTACCTAGTATCTTCTAAACTGGAGCCTAATCCTTCCTCTTTACCCCTATACCACCCTTACCCAGCATCATACCAAACCTAGAGTTTTATCCCCCTTACCCTCCTTATACCCTGTAACTGTGGTGTGTGTTGGGTTCCTGCACTGAAGCTAAACTCTACATCTCTCTCCTCCAGCCATCCAAGGGTTCAACCCGCAGCATAAGATCCAGTCCTTTGAGGAGGCCCGAGGTCTGGACAGGGTCAATGAGAGGATGCCCCCCCGCCAAGACGCTCATCCTCCTTCCAACAACCTTACAGCCAGCGGCCCACCCGACAAGAACGGGACCAACACACAGGCCTAGACACCTGGCCCACCTCTGTCTCCCTCTGTTTTTCCCTCTTCTCCCTTTCTCTTGTGCCTTTTCTCCCTCTCTCTGCTCTCCTCTCTCTGCTCTCCTCTCTTTGCTCTCCTCTCTTTGCTCTCCTCTCACTGCTCTCCTCTCACTGCTCTCCTCTCTTTGCTCTCCTCTCTCTCCTCCTCTGCTCTCCTCTCTCTCTCTCCTCTCCCTCTCTGCTCTCCTCTCTCTCTTCTCCCTCTCTGCTCTCCTCTCTTCTCCCCCTCTCTGCTCTCCTCTCTTCTCCCCCTCTCTGCTCTCCTCTCTTCTCCCCCTCTCTGCTCTCCTCTCTTCTCCCCCTCTCTGCTCTCCTCTCCCCCTCTGCTCTCCTCTCCCTCTCTCCTCTCCGCTCTCCTCTCCCTCTCTCCTCCCCCTCTCTGCTTTCCTCTCTCTTCTCCCTCTCTCTGCTCTCCACTCTCTTCTCCCTCCCTCTGCTCTCTTCTCTCCCCTTCTCTCTTCTTCTTCTCCTCCTCATCTCTTCTTTCTCTCCTCTCTTTTCTCCCTCTTCTTCTCCTTCTCTCCCTCTCTTCTCTCTTTGAGGGGCAGTAGGATGGGTCTTTCTTACTTGGCCTCCAGAGAATCAGTCCAACATCCATGTTTATTTATTTCATCTAGAATGAATCTAATGTCATCAGTTTAAAAGTGGCTCTGAACAAATGACACATGATGATTAAATCTACAGTGTACATTTCTATAAATGATACATGACGATTCAATCTACAATGTACATTGCTATGTGGACTGGCCCTAGGCTGGGGCATCACTGCCATATTAAATAAAAGGCAAATCCATTTTGTAATTTTGAGTTGATATTTGGGATAATATTCAGATCACATTTTTATCTGTTACTACTTTGTGTGCTTGGCAAAGGAAGACCTGTGCTGTAACTCATATAAAGGTCTTTACTCATCTAAGATATGAAGTACCTACGCTATGGTGCCTAAGATATAAAGTTTAAAAGTACATTTGCTGTGTCTGTTCGTGTCCCACCCAAAAAGAGCAAGCAAGAGCACTTGAATAAAAAAAACGAGAAAAATCGATTGGAACCTCTATTGCGTTAAATCCATCCTTTCTTATGCCAATGATAGTGTGACAGAGTATTTACATTTATATTATATATGTACATTATAAATGTTCCCTTCTCTCAATGTGATTTTGTTTTTATTATTTTTTATTTTTACGAAAAGTAGAATTAGGCGTCATATCTAGATCAGCCAGGGGGAGGGGTGAGGTAAAGATGAGAGTTGTCTCTTTTTGAGGATGTCAATCAGTTACCAGTGGAGGAGTAGAAAATAGATTGTGTGTGTGTGTGAGAGAGAGAGAGGTATGAGTGAAAGGTGTGTGTGTGTGTGTGGAGAGGATGGTGGTAGGTGGATGATGACTAAGTAGAGGCGAGACGAGTGGTTGTTTGGAGTGTGTGGGTTTTTGGATGGGGGTGGAGGTATTGGGGGTGGAGGGGGCGTTAATAGAGAATGGTGTTGACGTGGTGTGGAGGGGGTGGGAGAGGGGGACCGGGGCCTCATTTTGTTTCTGACTTCTGTTCCAGCTCCTCAACATATCTCACAGAATGTACAGAGATTGTTTAATCAAGGTTTTTCTTAATAGCTGAATAAAAAATATATGTTTTTTGTCAAGTACTTGTACTGCGAGGCCTCTGATTTCTGTAGATGTATCACTCCATTCAATAAAAAACTGAAAAGAAACGATTTTGTTACCTCGTAGAATTTGTTGAAAAACATTTTTTATATACATTTAGCATACTACAAAAAAACCTAGCTGTATTTAAAACAAAATACAACAACTATTTTATTCATATATTTTATTCATTTTCTAAATTCAGCATATACACTGTAGGGTTGGGAGGTAGGGGTTATGGGTCTGGTCTTGGGTTCGATGTGGGATTGGAATGTTAGTAATTTCTGATGTGCTTGACGCCATGCATGTCCTGCTGGTCACAACCTTTTAGAACCTTTTTTTTTTTATTTGAGAAGAACCACAGAAAAAAAAAGAAGGCTCTACTGTTTTGCGGGACTAAGAGATGTAATCATATTCAAATAAATAAAATCAATCATTTTCAAATAAATAATCTCTGAGTCAACCTCAATCATGGTTAACACCAGGAATACATTAACATGAATAAAACAACTAATACATTACAGAAGACAAAGATCCCAATCGGTCAATCATAAATCACATTTAAAAAAATCACTGATAATGATTTATCATGAAAATAATATTTCCAGTTTCTGGGTGTATTAAAAGCAGTGATAATTATTGTATGTGTAGGCGTTTGTGTCTGTGTGTATGGGGGTGGGGAGGCAGTAGATACTAGGAGATTCTCATTGCATATGATAGGGTTGGTTAGGGTTAGAGTCAGGGTCAGGCTTGTCAGTGGCGACTAGAGGATACGAAATAACATACCGATAGAATAATATGTCTACAATATGATATAGGATTAGAGTTAGAATGTGACATGGATATATGGTTAGCTAGGGCGTGATAGTTTGGTGTTGTGGGGTATTCTTCGTTAGGCAGTGCAGCGGTTCCCGTTTCCTGTCTGACGGATAAGGTCACTTCCTGCTAGAAAAGTTGAACGTTTTTCTTCAGATTATTTCGTTTCCATAGCGACAGGCGGTCGAACTCGGCGATGGGCATTCCGAACAGACGCTCAAAGTCTTCAGGAGACAGGTGTCTCTGAGGAGAGAACACACAAACACTTAGTAACACATATTCACACACACACAAACTAACACACACATTTCAGTAGTAACACACATATGACATCATATGTACATACACACACACACACACCTCCAGTCTGGTACGGTCCACGCCCGGCGGCAGCTTGCAGCGCCCTCTATGGGTGACTATGAGCATTTCATATGGATAGATCTGAGGAGAAAACAGTGCTGGCTGGGTATTGTTTTTTAAACATGCAATAGAGCATTTAGTATCTTAAAGAAATCTCACTGTGATTTTAGTGGGGTTTTGTCTTTGCATGCGTGCGTGATGCGTGTTCACCAGTGCTCACCATCTGTTCCAGCATACTTGGCAGTGAGTTTCCTCTGTCCATCCTTTCCCGTGGTGCCTCTCCATTCTAGACACACAGACCGTTAGTGAAATCAAAAATGCATTGTAGGTAGATAGATATGACTTGAGCAGAGGGAAGAGTCGCTTTGAAAATACGTCCGGGATTCAATCCGATCGTGCTTGGAAACAATGCAGCTTTTAAAAGCAATGTTACCGCCTGCGTTCCTGGAGATCGCATTCAAGGTAACCGCTGCAGTCGTCGGCTCAATTAGAAATTGCCTTTAAAAGGTCAAGCATGCTATAACGCAGATCTAGCGCATATCGGAATGAATCTCGGCCTAACACTACCCTTACCTCTTCAGCTGCATAACACGACAGGGAGAGACAAGAAAAAGGAGAGAGGGAAATAGTTATATTCATACATATAAAAGGCCATAAATATAGACTTAAATATATATATTTTGGCGAAATTTATTGTGTGGGCCCTACTTCACTACAACAAGTGCTTTTGTAACACATGCTACTAGCTTACCTGTTCTGCCCTGATCTCCCTCGAACTCTGCTGACTGCATCTGCACAGAGGTAACACGCATAAGTCATCACGCACACAAACACACACACACGTTGACCTACTGCAACGCACGCAAAGACACATACTCACCCTGGTCAGACCTGAGCGGGAGGAGGACTTCAAGGAGGAACCTGTAGTAATCAGAGCAACCAATCAGCAACCAATCAGAATCAGGTTCTTACTCACACTCACATTGGACTGTAACTTACTGGTGTGCATGTGTGTTCTGTCTGGCAGTGACTGAGTCTTCCTGCGTCCAATGCCAAGTAGAGCCTTCTCCTTCTCCTCCTTCTCCTCCTTCAGGATCAGCCTGCCCAGGTTAGACTTGATCTGGCACACCAACGCCACACACACACACACACACACAAGCAAACACATGCATGCAGACATACATACCATCAATCAACAAATATTGATTATTGAAGACGGTTACACTTCCTATGATAATATGTTGTGCATTATAATGCATTATACATACCTGAAAAGGCGTTATAAAAGCACTTACATAATACATTACGAAGATGGTATCAATGGGAAGAGTTACCTTATGGAGCTCCTGCTCCTGCAGTGTCTTGGCGTCATCAGTCAGGTCTTCAAACTCATCCTTCCCCTCTTCCTCTTCCTCCTTCTTCCTCCTCCACTCGATCTCTGTGGCAACAACAGGAGAGATCAGACCACACACTACCAGTACCTCTCCAATCAGGTGTGTGTGTGTGTGTGTATGTGTTACCCATAGCAGCCAGTGAGGGAGGACAGGGCCAGTACTCTGTCTCTATCTTTGAGGGCAGGTTGGGGTCTGGTTTCTGAGCTGCTGGGAACATAGACGACTGGATGATGCTGCCCATCACGTGCTGCTTGCTGACCTCTACAGACAGGCAGAGAAAAAATTAGACACACACACACACACACTCTTAGACACATCAAACACACTCACACAAATATACCATACCCTGTTTAAAATTAGGCAGCTTCTTGTAGATGTTGGCACCATTATCTAAAATAAAACACAGAATTAGAAAAGTAGATGTGTGTGTGCATGTGTGCAAGTGTGTTTGTGTGTACCTGGCCTGTGGAAGTGTTGCTGTAGGGGGGTGGCTGTCTTTCGGAGCTGCAGTGTGGAGCCTCCTGGAGACTCTCTCCCCTCTCTATACTCCTTCAGCTGAGAGAGAGAGAGAGAGAGAGAGAGAGAGAGAGAGAGAGAGAGAGAGAGAGAGAGAGAGAGAGAGAGAGAGAGAGAGAGAGAGAGAGAGAGAGAGAGAGAGTTACTACTGCTGGGTAACTGGATGAAAAGAAAGACCTACCCAACAAGATAAATAAAGGGAGGGAGAGAAGGAGAGGAGAGAAGGAGAGGAGAGAGGGTTCGCAGAAGTGTCTTACCTCAGGAGAGGGAGGAGGAGAGATGGAGGAAGGAGAGAGGGATCTCTGAAGAAGGAAGAGGAGAACACAGTCACATCACACTCTCCTCCCTTTTTATACAGCCTGTATGAGTTACTTACTCTAACACGAAGTGTGTGTGTACCTCTCTACGGGGCGTACGCAGCGCTTCTAGCGGTGAGAAGGTGAGGTGGGGTTGGTAGGTCATCAAATCTGGTCTCTCCACCTGCAGAATAGCACAGACAGCGGTGAATCTCAAACACGCATGCACACATGCACCAATAAACCACACACACACACACCCCACAAAAAACACATACACACACACACACAAACACACACAGACCCTACCTGTAGAATACTTTTGTCTCTGGGCAGAGCAGCAAGATCCCTGTACTCCACCACTTCGTCATTCACACGGGCCTGGAAGGATAGCAAGAAAGAGTGTGTTGGTGCAGTGTGTGTGTGTGTGTGTGTGTGTGTGTGTGTGAGAGAGAGAGAGTGTTCGTCTTACCATGATGCTGGGTGAGCCAGGAGCACTTGGACCCCGCAAGGAGGAGGATATGCTGCCTGGGGCTGGCCGTCCCTCCACCTACACAAACACACACATTATAAGTCATACCTAACCCCTCCCTCGAACTACACAGAGGAAGACGTATGTGTGTGTGTGTGCGTGTGTGTGTGTGTACGTGTTACCTTCTGCATGATGGCGAAAATCCCTCCTGTGGTTTAAACCAGATGGCTTTGAGAGAGAAAAGAGAGGAGGTTTAGGAGGAGAGGAACAACTCAGAACAACTCAGAAGTAGAAGTGATGTAGATAAGGACCAAGATTCATAAAGCCCTTCTTTCTGATGGAGGATATTGTTGCCACTGTGAACTGCGTCCCACAAGCTCCTCACAACAACATCCAACTCACACTGCCCAAAACCAGTGCCCTCAATAGTCACTCGACATAGTGTGTCACACACACACACACCCTCTGGCTGTATGTGATGAAAACAAAGATTATCTTCAGTAGCGTTGCGTGGGTAAAATCACTGGGGAAGTCTAGCCAGAAAAAAAAGCCATATTACAACCTATGTGTTGTCATAATTGGGTTGTTTACTCTATAACATGTTAGTTCATATGCCTATCGACCGTGATATATAGGCCTAAGGCCGAGACAATAAGAAGACACAGTGGCAGAATAAATTCAACCACACCTTTGTTTCATCACAAAACCGGAGAGCAACTTCTGTCCAGTGAAGTCCACAAAGCATAACGAGATGCAACAATTCAAGATGTTTCTGTCAATGACGTACTGCTGTTGATGTAATGTGATTGGAGTGAAGCCAAATCCAAACTGGCTTCCCTTGACCCTTTTTTTGGTGCGCCAGGACCATTCACAGTTGAGCTCATTCAGTTTAGCTCAACGCTGATTGGCAATTATTCTATACTTTTTTAATTAAGGGAGGCCAAATGCTCACTGGCTTCCCTTGCATTCAATGCTACCGGCAGCAACAATGTCATACTCTTTTTGACCAGATAGCATCAGATAGATGGCCTACACATACAGAGACAGAGGGGTGCTGTTTCGCTCGCTCAGATGCTTTCTACGGTGAGAAACATTCAACCTCCTGCGAACTGAAGGAAAATTATGAAACACAGAGAGACAAAAGGTAAATTATTTTATATGATTCTTTCAATATTTTTCTTTGTCAATTTTTTGGGGAAGCCTGGCTTCCCTTGGCATGCAAAGCTAACATATGGAATTGTTTTAAGATGGTCATACCAAGGATATTTTTTATTTTAAGATCCCTTAAGGTATAACAAAATATATATTCAAAAAGTATTTGATGAAACATTGAATTTGGCCTTACTGCTATTAGCCCATAGAAACGTATTGAATAACAGATTCACTACATGGAACAACAGATAGTCCAGAAAAAAATAGAAAGGAAGTTTGTTGTGAAGTGTCTGTCCTATATCTGAGAGATATAAGAAAGATCAGGAAACAATATATTTTTTTACACCTATTTAACCCTTTATTTTAGGCACTAAACTACTTCCATATATACTTCCATATATACTTCCATTCATTTTTTCAACTTGTACCGGGGTACCTTCAGACGAGTCTTGTGAGGCTTGTGTTCGTCCTAGAGCCAAACAACCAACATGTACAGTACCAGTCAAAAGTTTGGACACACCTACTCATTCAAGGGTTTTTATTTATTTGTACTATTTTCTACATTGTAGAATAATAGTGAAGACATCAAAACTATGAAATAACACATATGGAATCATGTAGTAACCAAAAAAGTGTTAAACAAATCCAAATAGATTTGAGATCCTTCAAAGTAGCCACCCTTTGCCTTGATGACAGCTTTGCACACTCTTGGCATTCTCTCAACCAACTTCATGATGTAGTCACCTGGAATGCATTTCAATTAACAGGTGTGCCTTATTAAAAGTTAATTAATGCGTTTGAGCCAATCAGTTGTGTTGTGACAAGGTATACAGAAGATAGCCCTATTTGGTAAAAGACCAAGTCCATATTATGGCAAGAACAGCTCAAATAAGCAAAGAGAAACGACAGCCCATCATTACTTTAAGACATGAAGGTCAGTCAATACAGAACATTTCAAGAACTTTGAAAGTTTCTTCAAGTGCAGTCACAAAAACCATCAAGCGCTATGATGAAACTGGCTCTCCTGAGGACCGCCACAGGAAAGGAAGACCAAGAGTTACCTCTGCTGCAGAGGATAAGTACATTAGAGTTACCAGCCTCAGAGATTGCAGCCCAAATAAATGCTTCACAAAGTTCAAGTAATAGACACATCTCAACATCAACTGTTCAGAGGAGACTGTGTGAATCAGGCCTTCATGGTCGAATTGCTGCAAAGAAACCACTACTAAAGGACACCAATAAGAAGAAGAGACTTGCTTGGGCCAAGAAACATGAGCAATGGACATTAGACCGGTGGAAATTTGT
The DNA here is from genome assembly GCF_020615455.1 of Coregonus clupeaformis. Lineage (NCBI taxonomy): Eukaryota > Metazoa > Chordata > Actinopteri > Salmoniformes > Salmonidae > Coregonus > Coregonus clupeaformis. The sequence continues at coordinate 17,710,948 of NC_059206.1, forward strand.
CCTTTGGTCTGATGAGTCCAAATTTGAGATTTTTGGTTCCAATCCCGCCGTGTCTTTGTGAGACGCATAGTAGGTGAACGGATGATCTCTGCATGTGTGGTTCCCACCGTGAAGCATGGAGGAGGAGGTGTGATGGTGTGGGGGTGCTTTGCTGGTGACACTGTCTGTGATTTATTTAGAATTCAAGGCACACTTAACCAGCATAGCTACCACAGCATTCTGCAGCGATACGCCATCCCATCTGGTTTGCGCTTAGTGGGACTATAATTTGTTTTTCAACAGGACAATGACCCAACACACCTCCAGGCTGTGTAAGGGCTATTTGACCAAGAAGGAGAGTGATGGAGTGCTGTATCAGATGACCTGGCCTCCACAATCCCCCGACTTTTGGGATGAGTTGGACCGCAGAGTGAAGGAAAAGCAGCCAACAAGTGCTCAGCATATGTGGGAACCCTTCAAGACTGTTGGAAAAGCATTCCAGCTGAAGCCGGTTGAGAGAATGCCAAGAGTGTGCAAAGCTGTCATCAAGGCAAAGCGTGGCTACTTTGAAGAATCTAAAATCTAAAATATATTTTGATTTGTTTAACACTTGTTTGGTTACTACATGATTCCATATGTGTTATTCATAGTTTTGATGTCTTCACTATTATTCTACAATGTAGAAAATAGTACAAATAAAGAAAAACCCTTGAATGAGTAGGTGTGTCAAAACTTTTGACTGGTACTGTACGTGTTCTTGAGAGACTCCATAGAGGGGTCATAATATTTTGTAGGCCAAACCGTTTGGGCGCTACAGACGTTTTCGTGAGATGACCAATTTTCGTGATGTCTCATGGTCTGTCAAACACCGCTGTAGCTCTGCCACCTTTCACCGCAGATGCGAAAGGGCAACATCGGCAGATGCGGTAAATTGAGACGCATCCAATGCAACAAAACAGATATCTCTAACTTAAACAGACGGATTTTGATGGGGATTTTTGTATTATGTTAATTCGATTTGCACTGGGGATCGGACATTGGCTCTAGGGGTTAAAGAAAGAGAGAAAGATCGAGAGAGAGAGGGAGAGAGAGAGAGGAGGGAGAAAGAGGGAGAGAGAGTGAAGGAGGAGAGTGGGGGTTAGAGGGATAAAATCCTCTGCTGAAGGATCTATTCTTCCTCTTACTCTCCCTCCCCCTCCATCTCTTACTCCCCCCTCCTCCCTTTCTCTCCCTCTCCCCGGCTAGGTTCTGGTTTGCCCCACCTTCTCTCTGAAGTGCACTTGTTTGCCATATTTCTTACACCAGTACATTCCTTAAAGATTCAGGCACCCACCTCCATCCTTCACCCACCCCCTCCCCCTCTCCTGCCTCCTCCCGCTCTCTCTCTCTCTCTCTCTCTCTCTAACTGAATTGTTTATCAGTCCTGCCAGTCAGGCCGACGCCCAGCCAGCCATCACCACGGTTACACTCCCCTCACTGGGGAACATCACTTTGGAGAGGCCTTTCTTTCGCTTTCTCTCTCCCTCCTGCTTTCTCTCTCCCTCCTGCTTTCTCTCTCCCTCCTGCTTTCTCTCTCCCTCTCGCTTTCTCTCTCCCTCTCGCTTTCTCTCTCCCTCTCGCTTTCTCTCTCCCTCTCGCTTTCTCTCTCCCTCTCGCTTTCTCTCTCCCTCTCGCTTTCTCTCTCCCTCTCCCTTTGTCTCTTCCCCTCTTTCTCTTCCATTCCCTCCTTCCGCCTTTCTCACACAAACACACACACAGACACATACATTGATACAGTGTGTAACCAGCAGTGTGTGGCAGCTCTGAGCTCTCTGCCAACTGTGTGAGCAGATTAATATTGATCTATTGGGATTGGGCCTGGGATCTGTTGCTCTGAGAATGGATCCGGGTTAAGAGATCTATAGGGAGCAGGCAGGCCGCAGACGCTACAGTAAACTATAGATGGGGTCTAGTCTAGAGGGTAATAGCTCCACCTTGCCCTCTTATAGGCAAGTTAGATTGTTTTTGCTACATTGCTTATACCTATCCAATTTGTTCAGATCAACATAAGTGCTTACAGGTTAGGGGTTAAGGGTTGTTTGTTTGTGGACAGTGCCCTTGTTGACAGACTCAAGTTCCCAACCCTGCTCACAGAGGAATTTCCTTTAAAACCACATCCTACATGGCCACTTCCCAAAACCTCTCTCTCTCTCTCTCTCTCTCTCTCTCTCTCTCTCTCTCTCTCTCTCTCTCTCTCTCTCTCTCCCCTCTCTCTCTCTCTCTCTCTCTCTCTCTCCTCTCTCTCTCTCTCTCTCTCTCTCTCTCTCTCTCTCTCTCTCTCTCTCTCTCTCTCTCTCTCTCTCTCTCTCTCTCTCTCTCTCTCTCTCTCTCTCTCTCTCTCTCTCTCTCTCTCTCTCTCTCTCTCTCTCTCTCTCTCTCTGTCTCTGTCTCTGTGCTTTATTGGCATGGGAAACATATGTTTACATTGCCAAAGCAAGTGAAATAGATAATAAACAAAAGTGAAATAAACAATCAGAAATTAACAGTAAACATTACTCTCTCTCTCGCTCTCTCTCTCACACACACACGCGCGCGCGCACAAACACACACAAGGTCTAATTAGGCACGGTCAGATGGCTGGCCTGGTTTGAACGCGTGGAGCTCGCCATAGAGGGGCCGCGTAAACATGCGCAGCATGCATCATCACCGAGTGGGCTGGCTGGTGCCCTTGTCTGATTAAAGATACAGTATGGTGTCGCTTTCATGGAGTCATATTTGCTATGATAAAGCTTTATAACAATATAGCCTCAAAATAGATAAACATGTTCGACGCACCAGATGAACATAGGCTCATTTAGGTTATAGTGTATTAGTAATACATCATGTAAGCCTATCATATTATAGGCTCTCTATCCAATAAGACTATAATAATCACGTCATACGGCTTTCCGTCGATAAATACGCACGAAGGGGAATGAGACAAAGAGCGCCCGTAGCAAAACAATGTGCTTGAATTATTTACATGAAATGTGCTTATCAGCCCCTATAGGATATACATTATTATTTATCCTTCCCGGACGACCTTAACACTCAGGCCTATAGCCGTAGTTGATTTTCAAATGCAATGTTTTTATAAACGTGTCTATAATAAAATGAAATCAAATAATCCGATTTTACCTGCCAATCAAAGCGATCGATCTGCCGTAATCAACAAAATAACACCAGCTATAATGATGGGAACAGATCAAGCATGCAAAAATCCCATCCGTCGCGTGCCATGGGCGGGAGCCTGTCGGTTTAACGGCGCTTCTAGACACGGAGGAGACTGGAGGAAGGGAGGATGTGCGCGTGCGTGAGTGCGTGTTTTAAAACGGGGCTTGGGCTGCAAAGAGACTGCCCCTGGGCTGCGTCTCAATCTTGTATCCTCCTCCTCTCCTCTCTTCTTCTCTTCTCTAGTCTTCCCTCATCCCCTCCCAACCAGTGGCGGTTGGTGCCATTTCAGATTAGGGAGGATTATTATTTTTGTTATGATCATGGCCTTATTTCTATTACAGCATATTGGATGACAGTCATTCCTATTCCATTCACCCAGCTCAATGGAACATCGACAGGTTTAGGCTACTACATGATACTCGAATTTCCCCTGTACCCATCATGAGGTTACTACAACCTAGCATATGAATGAACGTTTACAGTGTAGAGAATTTTGAGTACTCAAGGTGACAGACAGTACAGACAGTGCCACATTCAATACCGCCTTGCACACTCTTGCCTGCATCTAGCTGATCTAGGGAGTAATCATTAGTCCAACAGTTGCAAATGTGAATTTCTATTGGACGAATTCAGGTATTTTTATCTCTGTTTTGTTCCATTTAAGAAATGTTTTTCAACAGAATTGGCGGAATGAATACACCCATGATCACACGCAAACACAGTAGTTCACTTTCATAGCAGCCACATAAAAACAGCGTGATCACGTTGCTCGTTGTATATATAATTCCTTATCGCAAGTATATAAGCTCTCTCCTCCTCTCACCTTTTCCCTTCGCTTGTGGACTTCAGTGCACAACACATCAGCTGTCTGTGACCAGGCGAAAAAACCTTTCCAAGCCAAACCTTCATTTTATGACCGCTAACCGCTACACACAGCCTACATCGTTGTCACGTCATAGTCAACATAGCTACTAGAACTAACGTGTTAGTAAACCCACTAGCTACTATTATGCAGTACAGTGTTAAGTCAGAAAGCAGTTTAGCAGTTACACCGATGGGCCCGGTGGCAATAAATTAATAGAACCAAAAGCTTACCTTGACTTGGAAGAGTTCCAGTGTTGGATAGCCATAGCCAGCTAGCTAACATAGTATCCCTCTCTCCATGTTACTTCTTCTTATCCACTTGTTGTCAGAATATTATTGCAGGGAGACAAGGGAGGAGGAAAGGAGAGGAGGGTAGGGGAATTCTATAGACTTTAATAGATATTCAAGCTCAAGTATAAAAATATAGCATTTAGGCACAGAGTTAAAATATTTGTGTTTGTGTATGAAGAATTAACCTCTTAAGGATCAGACCCTTTTTTTCAATTTTCGCCTAAAATGACATACCCAAATCTAACTTCCTGCAGCTCAGGACCTGAAGCAAGGATATGCCTATTCTTGATACCATTTGAAGGAAACACTTTAAAGTTTGTGGAAATGTGAAATTAATGTAGGAGAATAACACATTAGATCTGGTAAAAGATAATACAAAAAAAACACACAAAAAAAACGTTTTTTTGTTATCATCTTTGAAATGCAAGAGAAAGGCTACAATATAATATTGCAGTTATGTGCAATTTAGATTTTGTCCACTAGATGGGAGCAGTGTGTGTGCAAAGTTTCAGATTGATCCAGTGAAGCATTGCAATACTGGACTATTTTGTATCAAGTCTGCCCAAATGTGCCGAATTGGTCAATTGATACAATTTCAAGTACATAACTATAGAGAACATACAAAAATTATATGGTAATTCAAAATGTCACTTTACACACTCCCAGGACTGTCATACATGATGGATCATTAGCTTATACACTAACTTTCACACATCTAGATGGCCGGGCGGGGTGGGTGTGGAGCCAGAGACAGCAGTGGTTCAAACTGTAGAACCCAGTTCCTACATTTGAATATTAAAATTGATTTTATCAAACAAAACTATGCTACATTTTATCTCTGGGACCCTTAGGTCCATTCAATTTCAGCAATATGTGCATTCCAGAATAATTTCCCTAGCGGTCAAACATGGAAAGGGTTCAAATCATTTTTTCACCATCCATTTCTCCCATGGGGGATTTTAGAACCACTTCAAACAAGGTCTGTGTTTTCATGTAGGCTTTCTCTGGCTTAATTTTTTGATAACTATATAAATCTCTCACGGACAAGGTGACTTTTATCAATATATTCAGATTAAAAAATGCTAATTAACATCAAAGTAGACATCATGCAAGACTACAAATCACTGGCTTACCACACATCCCTGCAGGTCCCCAGATAGCATATGAACACGTCATACGCCATTGCACATTAAAAAAAATAATTACAGGAAATTAGCTGTAAAACTGCAACATTTTCAAATCAAATGAAATAAAAACAAGTGAAATTTGATTTCTCACGTTTCGTAAACAAAAATGAAATGCTTACTTATGGGTCCTTTTCCAACAATGTAGAGTTAAAGATCAAATATAGCCTTCCGAGTGGCGCAGCGGTCTAAGGCACTGTGTCGCAGCTGGCCACGATCGGGAGACCCATGAGGCGACGCACAATTGGCCCAGCGTTGTCCGGGTTAGGCCGTCCGGGATGTCCTTGTCCCATCGCGCTGTAGCGACTCCTGTGGCGGGCCGGGCGCATGCATGCTGACACGGTCGCCAGGTGTACAGTGTTTCCTCCGACACATTGGTGCGGCTGACTTCCGGGTTAAGCGTGCATTGTGTCAAGAAGCAGTGCGGCTTGGCGGGGTTGTGTTTGGGAGGACGCACAGCTCTCGACCTTCGCCTCTCCCAATTCCGTACGGGAGTTGCAGCGATGGGACAAGACTGTAACTACCAATTGGGGAGTAAAGGGGGTAAAAAAAATCTAATCAAATATTTTTTAAATCAAATATAAAAAAGACAACAACAAAAAAATAGAAATAGTGACAGGAGGAATAAATACCCAGTAAAATACTACTTGAGTAAAAGTCTAAAAGTATTTGGTTATAAATATACTTAAGTATCAAAAGTAAATGTAATTGCTCAAATATACTTAATTATCAAAAGTAAAAATAATTTATAATTCCTTATATTAAGCAAAGCAGACGGCACCATTTTCTTGTTCCATTTTTTTACGGATAGCCAGAGGCCAACAGACATCTATACTTTTACAAACAATGTATTTGTATTTAGTGAGTCTGCCAGATCAGAGGCAGTAGGGATGACCACGTGTTCTCTTGATAAGTGTGAATTGGACCATTTTCCTGTCCTGTACTTTTGGGTGTCAGGGAAAATGTATGGAGTAAAAAGTACATTATTGTCTTTAGGAATGTAGTGAAGTAAAAGTAAAAGTAAAAATATAAATAGTAAAGTAAAGTACAGATCCCCCAAAAAACTTTCTTAAGTAGAATTGTAAAGTTTTTCTACTTAAGCAATTTACGCCACTGCATAAGGAATTGTTTTAAGATGGTAATACCAAGGATCATTTAGATATTTGATTTTGAATTGTAGGACACCTTTAGGTATCACATTTATTTTATTTTATGAAACACTGAATTTGGCCTTACTGCTATTAGCCTATAGAAACGCAATGAATAACAGATTCATACATGGAAAAACAGATAGTCAAAACATTTATCAAAACAAAGTTTGCTTTGAAGTGTCTGTCCTATATCTGAGAGATATAAGAAAGATTAGAATGTTTTTATTTTCTAAATAGAGACATATTTAATCATTTTTTTTAGGCACTAAACTACTTCCCTATATACTTCCATAAAAATGTTTTACTGGTACCGGGCTACCTTCAGACGAGTCTTGTGAGGCTTGTGGGTGTCCTAGAGCAAAACAACAGGTATGTGTTCATGAGAGTCTCAGCTTTCCATAGAGGGGTCATATTAGTGTGTAGCCCAAACTGTTCTGACGCTACAGACAGAAGTTGGCAGATCGGCTGTACCAATATCAGATGAGTCCCGTGACGCTTGTTGGGGTCGTAGAGCAAAACAGAAAACACCATTGTCTTCATGAGAGTCTCATCTTTCCTCTTTCCATAGAGGGTTCATAATAGTTCGGATGCTACAGACGTTTTCGAGAGGAGACTGATTTTCGGGATGTCTCCTGGTCTGACAAACATCGCTCCGCCACCTTTTACCGCAAATGCGGAAGGTCTACATCGGCGGATGCGGTGGATTGAGACACAGCCCATATCTCTAGCTTAAACAGACAGATTTTTATGGGGATTTTTATATTATGCTAATTAGATTTCCACGGGGGCGGGGACATCGACTCTAGGTTTTTAAAAAGTGACTAGGCAACAGTAGAGAATAGACAGTAGCAGCAGCGTATGTGGTGTGTGTGTGCGTGTGTGAATGTGTGTGGCATCTGTATGCATGTGTGAGCATGTTATGTGTGTGTGGGCGTAAATTGTATGTGTGTGTGTGTGTGTGTTGGGGTGTCAAGTTTCAAGTTTTAATGTCACATGCACAAGTACAGTGAAATGCCTTTCTTGCAAGCCCTAACCCCAACAATGCAGTAATCAATAACAATGTAATACTACAAATAACAAGGTAGAACAAAAACACACTAGATATAAAAATAAGAAAAACATGGTAAGTGTCAGTTCCAGTACCATATTTACAATGTGCAGGGATAATGGATCGATAAAGTATTCAGACCCCTTGATTTTTTCCACATTTTGTTAGGTTACAGCCTTATTCTAAAATTGATTATATTGTTTTTTCCCCTCATCACCCCATAATGACAAAGCAAAAACAGGTTTTTAGAAATGTTTGCTAATTTATTAAAAATAAAAAGCTGAAATATCACATTGACATTCACTACCGGTAGTGTAAGTATTCAGACCCTTTACTCAGTACTTTGTTGAAGCACCTTTGGCAGCAATTACAGCCTTGAGTATTATTGGGTATGACGCTATAAGCTTGGCACACCTGTATTTGAGGAGCTCTGTCAAGTTGGATGGTGAGCGTTGCAGCACAGCTATTTTCAGGCCTCTCCAGAGATGTTCGATTGGGTTCAAGTCCGGGCTCTGGCTGGGCCACTCAAGGACATTCAGAGACTTGTCCCGAAGCCACTCCTGCATTGTCTTGGCTTTGTGCTTAGGGTCGTTGTCTTGTTGTAAGGTGAACCTTCGTCCCAGTCTGAGGTTCTGAGCGCTCTGGAGCAGGTTTTCATCAAGGATCTCTCTGTACTTTGCGCCGTTCATCTTTCCCTCGATCCTGACTAGTCTCCCAGTCCCTGCCACTGAAAAACACCCCCACAGCATGATGCTGCCACCACCATGCTTCACCAGAGGGATGGTGCCAGGTTTCCTCCAGACGTGACGCTTGGTATTCAGGCCAAAATACTTCAATCTTAGTTTCATCGGACCATAGAATCTTGTTTTTCATGATCTGAGAGTCCTTTAGGTGACTTTCGGCAAACTCCAAGCGGGCTGTCATGTGCCTTTTACTGAGGAGTGGCTTCCGTCTGGCCATGCTACCATAAAGGCCTGATTTGTGGAGTGCTTCAGAGATGGTTGTCCTTCTGGAAGATTCTCCCATCTCTACAGAGGAACTCTGGAGCTCTGTCAGAGTGACTATCGGGTTCTTGGTCACCTCCATGACCAAGGCCCTTCACCCCCAATTGCTCAATTTGGCCGGGCGGCCAACTCTAGGAAAAGTCCTGGCGGTTCCAAACTTCTTCCATTTAAGAATGATGGAGGCCACTGTGTTCTTGGGGACCTTCGATGCTGGAGAAATCTTTTGGTACCCTTCCCCAGAGCTGTGCCTCGACACAATCCTGTCTTGGCGCTCTACGAACAATTCCTTCCACTTTATGGCTTGGTTTTTGCTCTGACATGCACTGTCAACTGTGGGACCTTATATAGACAGGTGTGTGCCTTTCCAAATCATGTCCAATCAATTGAATTTACCACAGGTGGACTCCAATCAAGTTGAAGAAACATCTCAAGGATGATCAATAGAAACAGGATGCACCTGAGCTCAATTTCGAGTCTCATAGCAAAGGGTCTGAATACTTATGTAAATAAGGTATTTCAGTTTGTTTTATTTTATACATTTGATAATAATAAAAAAACTGTTTTTGCTTTGTCATTATGGGGTATTGTGTGTAGATTGATGAGAAAACAATTACAGAAAGAGCCCAGGGCAGATGAGTCGAAGTTGAAGGCGGAATTGAGGTAAGTAACTGCCGATCTGAGGTTCAAAAGTTATTGCCGGTGGTAAGAATGCATAGTGGATACATATCCAGATAATAAAGTAAAAATAAATAACAAAATAATCACAAAATAGCAAAGTTGGGTTGGAGCTTTTGCAGTATCCCGGGACAGATAGTAGCTGGTCCCAGCAACTGAGGCTAACCGCGTCGCTGGATCCAAATTAAACAGGTAGGCTAGTAAACTTTTTTTTTTTCACAAGAAAACACTTTTTCAGAAACAACAAACCGAGCGTTCAGCATTCATCGCACTCTGATGACGTTATGATGCTCTGTTTGAGGCACCAATGTTGACTCAAATGAGGATGCTAATCAGCATCTCTGAAACATCTCAAAAAGCCAGACCAAAATAATACAGCTAGCTAAGATAGCTACAAATCAATAGCTACTTGAAGTAGGCTACCCACCCCACCCCACCCCTCACCCACAGACACAAACAAACATTATCAATGCTAGTTAGCTAGCCAGCTAGACTGTTCGTTTATAAAAGTCAAAGCAAGCTAAACTAATTTATATGAATTTCTCATGCATTTAAATGGCTAAACAAATAGATGGCTAATGTAGCCATCTAGCCAGGCTAATGTTGCTAACTAGCTAACAATGAGCTAGCTATCCAGACAACAGATATTGTGTAAATGTAAATCTTGCCCAAGACAGTTCACAGAATTGTCAATTTAAACTAATTTAGCCAATTTATTTATTAAAAAATGTTGCTAACATTAGATAGTTAATCCAGAGATTCTTACCTTTGCCTCGATTCATCAGTCTTGTCCAGATCATCATGGCCCTGGTGAGTGATGTGTAGCCACATTAGCAGCTAATTAGCATTTCCTTTTTTGAAGGTAAATACAGGCGAATATATTGATAAAAGTAATCTTGTCCAAGAGAGATTTACACAGTTATCAAAACGTCAAATGTAACAACAAATTAATATGGGAACTTTTTCATAGAGTACCATATTATTAGTCATAATACCCATAAAACCTAGTGGTCAAACACAGGATGATTCCAATTGTTTTTTTACCATTCATTTTTCCCATAGGGTATTTTAGAACCACTTTTAAATAAGGTCTGTGTTTCGTGTAGGCTTATCCTGGCGTGACGTTTTGATAACTGTGTGAATCTTTCTCGTACAAGGTGCATTTTCTGAATATACAGTACCAGTCAAAGGTTGTGGACACACCTACTCATTCCAGGGTTTTTCTTTATTTTTTACTATTTCCTACATTGTAGAATAATAGTGAAGACATCACAACTATGAAATAACACATATGGAATCATGTAGTAACCAAAAAAGTGTTAAACAAATCAAAATAGATTTTAGATTCTTCAAAGTAGCCACCCTTTGCCTTGATGACAGCTTTGCACACTCTTGGCATTCTCTCAACCGGCTTCAGCTGGAATGCTTTTCCAACAGTCTTAAAGGAGTTTCCACATATGCTGAGCACTTGTTGGCTGCTTTTCCTTCACTCTGCGGTCCAACTCATCCCAAAGGTCGGGTGATTGTGGAGGCCAGGTCATCTGATGCAGCACTCCATCACTCTCCTTCTTGGTCAAATAGCCCTTACACAGCCTGGAGGTGTGTTTTGGGTCATTGTCCTGTTGAAAAACAAATGATAGTCCCACTAAGCGCAAACCAGATGGGATGGTGTATCGCTGCAGAATGCTGTGGTAGCCATGCTGGTTAAATGTGCCATGAATTCTAAATAAATCACAGACAGTGTCACCCTCAAAGCACCCCCACACCATCACACCTACTCCATGCTTCACGGTGGGAACCACACATGCGGAGATCATCCGTTCACCTACTCTACGTCTCACAAAGACACGGCGGTTGGAACCAAAAATCTCAAATTTGGACTCATCAGACCAAGGGACAGATTTCCACCTGTCTAATATCCATTGCTCGTGTTTCTTGGCCCAAGCAAGTCTCTTCTTAGTATTGCTGTCCTTTAGTAGTGGTTTCTTTGCAGCTATTCGACCATGAAGGCCTGATTCACGCAGTCTCCTCTGAACAGTTGATGTTGAGATGTGTGTTACTTGAACTCTGTTAAGCATTTATTTGGGCTGTAATTTCTGAGTCTGGTAACTCTAAGTTAGGGTTTTAGGGTTTTGTCCCAGCCCAGCTCTAAGTCTAATCAACTTACTAATCAAACAACACCTCCGCCACGCTGTCTCTCAACCCGGGGGCCCCCCAGGGGTGCATGCTCAGCTCCCTCCTGTACTCCCTGTACACCCATGACTGCGTGACCACACATGACTCCAACACTATCATTAAGTTTGCCGTCTACATGACTGTGGTGGGCCTGACAGTGTACAGGGAGGAGTAGGGAGCCGTGCCAGGGAAACAGCCTCTACCTTAATGTCAGCAAAACCAAGGAGCTGATCGTAGACTACAGGTAACAGGGGGAGAAGCACGCCCCTATTGTCATGGACGGGGCTGCAGAGGAGAGGGTAAAAGGCTTCAAGTTCCTCGGCGTGCACATCACAGAGAACCTGACATGGTCCAATCACATCACTATCGTAGCAGCGTTTCTTCAACCTCAGGCGCCTGAAGAAATTTGTCATGGGCGCTTGGGTCTAAAGAAGTTCTACAGCAGCACAATCGAGATCATCTTGACCGGCTGCATCACCGCCTGGTATGGCAACTGCCTCACCCTCAACCGGAAGGCCCTACAGAGGGTGGTGCGGCCAACCAAATACATCAGTGGGGCTGAGCTCCCTGCCCTCCAGGACATCTACACCAGGCGGTGTCTAAGGAAGGCCTGAAAGATTGTCAAGGACTCCAATCACCCAAGCCACGGACTGTTCACTCTGTTACCATCTGGCAAGCAGTATCGGAGGCTCAGAGACATCTTCTACCACCAGGCCATCAGACTGCTGAAAAGCTCAACCTAGCTGTCTCCCTGCACAGACCTACACCTTAGATACTATTTATTTGCACCGGAGAGATTATACAGTGCATTCGGAAAGCATTCAGACCCCTTCCCTTTTTCCACATTTTGTTATGTTACAACCTTATTCTAAAATTGATTTAAAAAAACAAAAAAATCTTATAAATCTACAGTAGATACCCCATAATGACAAAGATTTTTTGACATTTTTGCAAATGTATTAAAAATAAAAAACAGAAATATCGAATTTACATAAGAATTCAGCCCCTTTGCTATGAGACTCGAAATTGAGCTCAGGTGCATCCTGTTTCCATTGCTCATCCTTGAGTTGTTTCTACAAATTGATTGGAGTCCACCTGTTGTAAATTCAATTGATTGGACATGATTTGGAAGGCACACACCTGTCTATATAAGGTCCCACAGTTGACAGTGCATGTCAGAGCAAAAACCAAGCCATGAGGTCGAAAGAATTGTCTGTAGAGCTCCGAGACATGATTGTGTCGAGGCACAGATCTAGGGAAGGGTACCAACACATTTCTGCAGCATTGAAGGTCCCAAGAACGCAGTGGCCTCCATCATTCTTAAATGGAATAACTTATGAACAACCAAGACTCTTCCTAGAGCTTGCCGCCTGGCCAAACTGAGCAATCGGAGGAGAAGGGCCTTGGTCAGGGAGGTGACCAAGAACCCAATGGTCACTCTGACAGAGCTCCAGAGTTCCTCTGTGGAGATGGGAGAACCTTCCAGAAGGACAACCATCTCTTCAGCACTCCACCAATCAGGCCTTTATGGTAGGGTGGCCAGACGGAAGCCACTCCTCTGTAAAAGGCACATGACAGCCCGCTTGGAGTTTGCCAAAAGGCACCTACAGGACTCTCAGACCATGAGAAACAAGATTCTCTGGTCCGATGAAACCAAGATTGAACGCTTTGGCCTGAATGCCAAGCATCACGTTTGGAGGAAACCTGGCACTATCCCTACGGTGAAGCATGGTGGTGGCAGCATCATGCAGTGGTAATGTTTTTCAGCAGCAGGAACTGGAAGACTAGTCAGGATCGAGTGAAAGATTAATGGAGCAAAGTACAGAGAGATCCTTGATGAAAACCTGCTCCAGAGCGCTCAGGACCTCAGACTGGGGCGAAGGTTCACCTTCCAACAAGACAACGACCCTAAGCACACAGCCAAGACAACGCAGGAGTGGCTTCGGGACAAATCTCTGAATGTCCTTGAGTGGCCCAGCCAGAGCCCGGACTTGAGCCCCATCGAACATCTCTGGAGAGACCTGAAAATAGCTGTGCAGCGATGCTCCCCATCCAACCTAACAGAGCTTGAGAGGATCTGCAGAGAAGAATGGGAGAAACTCCCCAAATACAGGTGTGCCAAGCTAGCTTGTAGAGTCATACCCAAGAAGACTCGAGGCTATAATCACTGCCAAAGGCGCTTCAACAAAGTACTGAGTAAAGGGTCTGAATACTTATGTAAATGTGATATTTCAGTTTTTATTCTTTATACATTTGGAAAAAATCTAAAAAACGTTTTTTTGCTTTGTCATTATGGGATATTGTGTGTAGATTGAGTCACAAAAACAATTTAATCCATTTTAGAATAAGGCTGTAACGTAACAATGTGGAAAAAGTCAAGGGGTCTGAATACTTACCGAATGCATTGTATGCACTGACTACCCACACATACAACCTTAACACACAAACTTAAACAAACACACACACACAAAACACCCATAAACACACACACAAGCACAGTAATACAGTTGAAGTCAGAAGTTTGGAGTCATTAAAACTCATTTTTTCAACCACTCCACAAATTTCTTGTTAACAAACTATAGTTTTGGCAAGTCGGTTAGGACATCTACTTTGTGCATGACACAAGTAATTTTTCCAACAATTGTTTACAGACAGATTATTTCACTTATAATTCACTGTATCACAATTCCAGTGGGTCAGAAGTTTACATACACTAAGTTGACTGTGCCTTTTAAACAGCTTGGAAAATTCCAGAAAATGATGTCATGGCTTTAGAAGCTTCTGATAGGCTAATTGACATCATTTGAGTAAATTGGAGATGTACCTGTGGATGTATTTCAAGGCCTACCTTCAAACTCAGTGCCTCTTTGCCTGACATCATGGGAAAATCAAAAGAAATCAGCCAAGACCTCAGAAAAAAATGTGTATACCTCCACAAGTCTGGTTCATCCTTGGGAGCAATTTCCAAACGCCTGAATGTACCATGTTCATCTGTACAAACAATAGTATGCAAGTATAAACACCATGGGACCACGCAGCCATCATACCGCTCAGGAAGGAGACGCGTTCTGTATCCTAGAGACAAATCAATCCCAGAACAACAACAAAGAACCTTGTGAAGATGCTGGAGGAAACAGGTACAAAAGTATCTATATCCACAGTAAAACGAGTCCTACAGTGAGGGAAAAAAGTATTTGATCCCCTGCTGATTTTGTACGTTTGCCCACTGACAAAGAAATTATCAGTCTATAATTTTAATGGTAGGTTTATTTGAACAGTGAGAGACAGAATAACAACAAAAAAATCCAGAAAAACGCATGTCAAAAATTTTATAAATTGATTTGCATTTTAATGAGGGAAATAAGTATTTGACCCCCTCTCAATCAGAAAGATTTCTGGCTCCCAGGTGTCTTTTATACAGGTAACGAGCTGAGATTAGGAGCACACTCTTAAAGGGAGTGCTCCTAATCTCAGCTTGTTAACTGTATAAAAGACACGTCCACAGAAGCAATCAATCAATCAGATTCCAAACTCTCCACCATGGCCAAGACCAAAGAGCTCTCCAAGGATGTCAGGGACAAGATTGTAGACCTACACAAGGCTGGAATGGGCTACAAGACCATCGCCAAGCAGCTTGGTGAGAAGGTGACAACAGTTGGTGCGATTATTCGCAAATGAAAGAAACACAAAAGAACTGTCAATCTCCCTCGGCCTGGCTCCATGCAAGATCTCACCTCGTGGAGTTGCAATGATCATGAGAACGGTGAGGAATCAGCCCAGAACTACATGGGAGGATCTTGTCAATGATCTCAAGGCAGCTGGGACCATAGTCACCAAGAAAACAATTGGTAACACACTACGCCGTGAAGGACTGAAATCCTGCAGCGCCCGCAAGGTCCCCCTGCTCAAGAAAGCACATATACATGCCCGTCTGAAGTTTGCCAATGAACATCTGAATGATTCAGATGAGAACTGGGTTAAAGTGTTGTGGTCAGATGAGACCAAAATGGAGCTCTTTGCCATCAACTCAACTCGCCGTGTTTGGAGGAGGAGGAATGCTGCCTATGACTCCAAGAACACCATCCCCACCGTCAAACATGGAGGTGGAAACATGCTTTGGGGGTGTTTTTCTGCTAAGGGGACAGTTCAACTTCACTGCATCAAAGGGACGATGGACGGGGCCATGTACCGTCAAATCTTGCGTGAGAACCTCCTTCCCTCAGCCAGGGCATTGAAAATGGGTCGTGGATGGGTATTCCAGCATGACAATGACCCAAAACACATGGCCAAGGCAACAAAGGAGTGGCTCAAGAAGAAGCACATTAAGGTCCTGGAGTGGCCTAGCCAGTCTCCAGACCTTAATCCCATAGAAAATCTGTGGAGGGAGCTGAAGGTTCGAGTTGCCAAGCGTCATCCTCGAAACCTTAATGCCTTGGAGAAGATCTGCAAAGAGGAGTGGGACAAAATCCCTCCTGAGATGTGTGCAAACCTGGTGGCCAACTACAAGAAACGTCTGACCTCTGTGATTGCCAACAAGGGTTTTGCCACCAAGTACTAAGTCATGTTTTGCAGAGGGGTCAAATACTTATTTCCCTCATTAAAATGCAAATCTATTTATGTTTTTCTGGATTTTGTTGTTGTTATTCTGTCTCTCACTGTTCAAATAAACCTACCATTAAAATGATAGACTGATCATTTCATTGTCAGTAGGCAAACGTACAAAATCAGCAGGGGATCAAATACTTTTTTCCCTCACTGTATATCGACATAACCTGAAAGGCCGCTCAGCAAGGAAGAAGCCACTGCTCCAAAACCGCCATAAAAAAGCCAGACTACGGTTTGCAACTGCACATGGGGGCAAAGATCGTACTTTTTGGAGAAATGTTCTCTGGTCTGATGAAACAAAAATAGAACTGTTTGGCCATAATGACCATCGTTATGTTTGGAGGAAAAAGGGGAGCGCTTGCAAGCCGAAAAACACCATCCCAACCGTTAAGCACGGGGGTGGTAGCATCATGCTGTGGGGGTGCTTTGCTGCAGGATGGACTGGTGCACTTCACAAAATAGATGGCATCATGAGGAGGGAAAATGATGTGGATATATTGAAGCAACATCTCAAGACATCAGTCAGGAAGTTAAAGCTTGGTCGCAAATGGGTCTTCCAAATGGACAATGACCCCAAGCAAACTTCCAAAGTTGTGGCAAAATGGCATAAGGACAACAAAGTCAAGGTATTGAAGTGGCCATCACAAAGCCCTGACCTCAATCCTATAGAACATTTGTGGGCAGAACTGAAAAAGCGTGAGTGAGCAAGGAGGCCTACAAACCTGACTCAGTTACACCAGCTCTGTCAGGAGGAATGGGCCAAAATTCACTCAACTTATTGTGGGAAGCTTGTGGAAGGCTACCCGAAACGTTTGACCCAAGTTAAACAATTTAAAGGCAATGCTATCAAATACTAATTGAGTGTATGTAAACTTCTGACCCACTGGGAATGTGATGAAAGAAATAAAAATAATTATCTCTACTATTATTCTGACATTTCACATTCTTAAAATAAAGTGGTGATCCTAACTGACCTAAAACAGGGAATATTTACTAGGATTAAATGTCAGGAATTGTGAAAAACTGAGTTTAAATGTATTTGTCTAAGGTGTATGTAAACTTCCGACTTCAACTGTATATACTATTGATTCCACTACCCACTTTCAGGACCAGACTACTGCATTTGGGGCCTCGGGGCACCAAACTCTGTTTTTTTTAAGGAACATCTTTTTGGGAGGAAAACAGCTAACTTCATGCATAGAAAATTTTTGCTGTTTTATAATGCTATTCTAGACATTTTGTCATGAGGCTGAGAAAATAGCAGTTTTAAAGCTAATTTCCAACAATTCTACACTTTTTGTAATGGTCAGAGAGAAAATGTTGCAGTTTTTGAGCTAATTTCCTGCAATTCTTCACATTTTGCTATCATATGCTATCTGGGTCGGGGGCCCCCAAACCAAAAATGTAATAAAACATACATTTATATTTGGTTGGGGGCCCCCTGGAGCTCAGGGGAGCCGGGGCACGTGCCCTGCGTGCCCGTTCGGTAATCCAGCCCTGCCCACTTTATATTTGTACATTGTCATTTCGATGGTCTTGATATATAACGCATGCACCACTCTCATGTTGAAGTTGAATTTGTTGACTGATGCAAAGGCAGCGGCTTCTAAGGAGGGAGCAGAAGACTGCAGCCAAGGCAGCACTAGTCCACACCTGCCCTGTCTGCCGGGTGAGTGGTATTGGTTGGTACTGTATGAGCCTTTAGGTTCCTCTCCCTGTGTAGGCTATTGTACTGGCCTGTGTGGTACAGTCTTTCATATGTGTAGTAGTTTGTTTGCATCGTATTGCTTAGTTTATCATTTGTCAACTTTGAATTCAATCTAAGCCACAGATTGTTAATGTCCTCAATTTTTTACCTGACCTATAGACCCAGTCCCGAAGACATTCAAGCAGCACTATAGCCTTGTTCACACTGCAGGCCTTAATGCCTTTTTCACACTGCAGGCCTTAATGTTTTTCAAATCCGTTTTGGAATACTGACTGTCCACAAGTGACAAAATTGGATGTGTGTTCAGACAGCAGTCATTTGCTGACATGGCTACACTAGTTGTCATAGTAACGACGGGTGTTTGCAGTGGTGTAGGCTGATTGGTAGTGGTGCTTCCTATCACTCAGAAGTTATGTAGCAGGCTAAGGTGACAACGCCTACCATTGAAGTTTCCCAGTTGCTTTAAATGTTCCAAATCATAGTGTAAGAACTTAAAGCCTCAATGGATAAGATGATCCAACTTTCAAAACGAGTCCTTTATGGCTAGCCACAGCAGTCAACTATACTGAGAAAAAATATATACTGAACAAAAATATAAACGCAACATGTAAAGTGTTGGTCCCATGTTTCATGAGCTGAAATAAAAGATCCTGGAAATGTTCCATACGCACAAAAAGCTTAGTTCTCTCAAATTTGGTGCCCAAATTTCTTTACATCCCTCTTAGTGAACATTTCTCCTTTGCCAAGATAATCAGCCACCTGACAGGTGTGGCATTTCAAGAAGCTGATTAAACAGCATGATCATTATACAGGTGCACCTTGTGCTGGGGACAATAAAAGGCCACGCTAAAATGTGTAGTTTTGGCACACAACACAATGCCACAGATGTCTCAAGTTTTGAGGGAGCGTGCAATTGGCATGCTGACTGCAGGAATGTACACCAGAGCTGTTGGCAGATAATTTAATGGCAATTTCTCTCCCATAAACCGCCTCAAATGTCGTTTTAGAGAATTTGGCAGTACGTCCAACCGGCCTCACAACCGCAGACCACATGTAACCACGCCAGCCCAGGACCTCCACTCCGGCATCTTGACCTGCGGGATTGTCTGAGACCAGCCACCTGGACAGCTGATGAAACTGTGGCTTTTGCACAACCACATTATTTCTGCACAAACTGTCAGAATCCGTCTCAGGGAAGCTCATCTGCATGCTCGTCGTCCTCACCAGGGTCTTGACCTGACTGCAGTTCAGCCTCGTAACTGACTTCAGTGGGCAAATGCTCACCTTCGATGGCCACTGGCACGCTGGAGAAGTGTGCTCTTCATGGATGAATCCCGCTTTCAACTGTACTGGGCAGATGGTAGGCGTAGTGTGGGCGAGCGGGTTTGCTGATGTCAACGTTGTGAACAGAGTACCCCATGGTGGCAGTGGGGTTATGGTATGGGCAGGCATAAGCTACGGATAATGAACACAATTGCATTTTATCGATGGCAATTTAAATGCACAGAGATAACGTGACAAGATCAGGAGGCCCATTGTAGTGCCATTCTTCTGCCACCATCACCTGATGTTTCAGCATGACAATACACAGCCCCATGTCTCAAGGATCTGTACACAATTCCTGGAAGCAGAAAATGTCCCAGTTCTTCCATGGCCTGCATACTCCCCAGACATGTCACACATTGAGCATGTTTGGGATGCTCTGGTTTGACGTGTACGACAGTGTGCTCCAGTTCCCGCCAATATCCAGCAACTTCGCACAGCCATCGAAGAGGAGTGGGACAACATTCCACAGGCCACAATCAACAGCCTGATCAACTGTGTCGCGCTGCATGAGGCAACTGGTGGTCACACCAGGTACTGACTGGTTCTGATCCACGCCCCTACTTTTTTTTTTAAGGGATCTGTGACAAACAGATGCATATCTGTATTCCTAGTCATGTGAAATCCATAGATTAGGGCTTAATTAGTTTATTTCAATTGACTGATTTCCTTATATATGAACTGTAACTGAGTAAAATAATTGAAATTGTTGCATGTTGCATTTATATTTTGGTTCAGTGAAAAGTCAATGGCCAACCACCTCTCTAGCTGCCCCTTATTCCACATTATGCCTTCTATGCCCCATGGTTCCTCAACTTCAGACACTTTGGAACTCTACATGTTATCTCTATAAACTCACCCTACCTTCACCCATTTTCCCTATGCTGCTTCCTTCACTTGTTCTTCTCCTGATTTGATAGCATATACATCCGGGCTCTCCAACCCTGTTCCTGGAGCGCTACCCTCCTGTAGGTTTTTGCTCCATCCCCAGATTTAACTAACCTGATTCAGCTTATGAACCAGCGAATTATTAGAATCACGTGCGCTAGATCAGGGTTGGAGCGAAAACCTACAGGACGGTAGCTCTCCAAGAACAGGGTTGGAGAGCCCTGGGCAAACTCCATTACACACTTAAAAGTATTGTGATGTACTGTTTTTTCTACAATTTCTTCACCTGTGTAATGTTGTCCCCCTGCTTATTCTGGGGTTCAGACTAAATGCAGTGGTAAATGTGTGGCTTATAATTGACAGCAGCTACATGGACCTGTTAAATTGACAAGAAGGCTGTTGGTATAGCTGCGTCTAGGCATGGCTTCCTTGTTTTAAGTCTGTTAAGTGTGTATTTCTGTTTCTCATTCTGCTGGAGTTGACCTAGTATTTGATATTAAACCTACCTTACGCATCCACTTTCTCAATTTGTAACTCACCCACCAAAAATCACAATATGCTCTTTTACATTGTGTTATTTGTGCTGGTCTAATTTCTAAAATGCAAAAGCAGAAGAATCTGTGCGCTCTCGGATTGCAATTATAGTTGATATAGTGTTCTTCAATGTCCCAGGTTTGTGGCATTGATGAATAAATAATTTAATCTTTACTTCAAGTCAGATGTTTGTATGTTATGTATAAAAGGCATATGTATGCATTATTTAATATTTTGATTTCTTTAAAACAATGCAATTGTTGGAGTTCATGTGTTTGACGTGATTGATGGGTGACTAGGTGCATTCTTGTCAAATAAATATGCTTATTCATTCATGATTATGGATACATTCTGCAATGAGTTTCTGGCTTTGAATCAGCAACAGAGCATGCCAACAAGTTACTTCTGAAATGCTTCAATACAGCAGTGCATTCTGACCATGAATTGATGTAGATTTCACCTCGTTCATATAGTTGTAAGGGATTCAATATTAGACCTCCACCCGCTGAAGGAGAAGAGGATCTGTTAAAATAAGGGTTTGTTGCTAATATCATCTTGGTTGTTTGTATTTGTATTTGTAGTTATTAAGGATCCCCATACTCTTAATGGGGTCCTGCAACATTAAGGCAGTTATATACAATTAAAAATATTACATGACATTATATTTCATAACACTTTACCCAATACATTTAGTGTGTTCCCTCAGGCCACTACTCCACTATCACATATTTACAATACAACATCCATGTGTACGTGTGTGTAGAGTGAGTGTCTATATGTATGTGTGTATGTACCTGTGTGTGTGTGTCTCTTCACAGTCCCCGCTGTTCCACAAGGTGTATTTTTACCTATTTTTTAAAATCTGATTCTACTGCTTGCATCAGTTACCTGATGTGGAATAGAGTTCCACGTAGTCATGGCTCTATGTAGTACTGTGCGCCTCCCATATTCCGTTCTGGACTTGGGGACTGTGAAGAGACCTCTGGTGGCATGTATTGTGGGGCATGCATGGGCGTCCGAGCTGTGTGCCAGTATTCCAAACAGACAGCTCGGTACATTCAGCTCATCGACACCTCTCACAAAAACAAGCAGTGATGAAGTCAGGAGAGACTGACATGCATGTCATCAATGTTAGCTCTCCATGTGCTTTTAAGGGCCAGCCGTGCTGCCCTGTTCTGAGCCAACTGCAATTTTCCCAAGTCCCTCTTTGTGGCACCTGACCACACTACTGAACATTAGTCTAGGTGTGACAAAACTAGGGCCTGTTGTTAGCTAGTTACCAAGCTTTTTTTCAGAAAACTAGCCTATTCATTGCACATTGTAAATATCTGACTGCTACTAGGAAAGTATTCTGTACAAGACAAGACCAAATGCATAAATAAGTCAACAAATATTAGTTAAATAAAATATGGAACAGTTAATGAAAATGTTCAATTTCGTTTTGAATCAAGGTAGCTACTAGCTAGCTTACTGACAGCAAGGCATCGACTAGAGATGACACGCAGGAGCTTGCAGGGATTTGAAGTCTTGCATGGTCTAATTTGATGTTAATTAGCATTTTCGAATATGACAGTAAATAAAGCCGAATATATTGATAAATGTCACCTTGTCCAAGAGAGATTTACACGGTTATCAAAACATCATGCCAGGGTAAGCCTACACGAAACAAGCCTTTGAAGTGTTTGAAAAATCCCCTATGGAAAAAATGATTGGAACCATTTCCGTGTTTGACCACTAGGTTTTATTGGTATTATGATGACATCCTTGTGGCACTCTATAGCAACTTGATCCTTGTCTTTTAAAAACAGAGTTTTCTTTTCCAAATTTAGAAATACCTTTTAAATCAGGGTTGTTTAAAATGCTAATATAGTAATTCTACAACAAAAGGAATAAGAACACAGAAACAGCGGAACCCTAGCGTACGATGAATATTAAATATTTTAGGTGTGTTACGATTAATCAAATGGAACTAATAATATGTCTAGCTTATGCTAAAGCTATCGATGTATAATCTGTATTTAATCATGTAATAGGACTCCAATTATCTACATATAGGGTATCTTTATCACGTCTTGTGGGGGGGAAACGAACTAAATTGACTGTACTTTAAAATTACTAACGGGGTGGCAAGTAGCCTAAAGCGGTTAAGAGTAACTGAAAGGTCGATGGTTCGAATCCCAGATCAGACTAGGTGAAACATCTGTCTGTGCCCTTGAGCAAGGCACTTAGGTCGCTCTGGATAAGAGAGTTTGCTAAATGACTAAAACGTCAAAGCAAATCAAAACTGTGTAGAAATGATAATGGACCTACACTTATACAGTTTCTTGACTGTATACAGCTCTCTATTAATCATCGAAATGAAAGATAAACAGACAGGGAGTATCGAAAATGGCAAAAACGATGGATAAAGGAATATCTTTTTCAAATGTTGAAAAATTAGTTTGACACCCCTGCTGTAAATGGTCAAAAAAACAAAAAAAGTGTAAGGACGCAAGACCTGGGCCCTTTAAACAGAACGACGTGACGTCATCGGGTCAAAGTTTACAGCTATGGCGTCAGGAAATGGATTTGCTTCTTTGGTGAGAATCCACACGATTAAATAACAGTATTTGAACTTAATGTACATGTCATATCCCGGTATATTGTAGCTGCATATGTAAGTGAAGTGTTAAAGTATATGATGCATGTTTTATTTGGATTGAAGCCGGCCTGCTGTTTAAAATGTCGCTGGCTAAACGGTAAACGAGGACAACATTGATTGAGCTAAACATGTGCTTACCATTACTGTAGCAATAACAGTAATATTGAATTACTAATGCCAATGACATTTCGTCGTGTTATTTAGGGTGTGATATCAATTGTAATACTTACATTTTGTTAATGATTCTGTTATGTTATTCAGGGCGTGGAGGGAGTTACAGCAGCCGCACAGGCTCTGTCTCTACCAGCTGAGGCTTATGGGAACGATGTGAGTAACACACGGTCTGTTTAGATTTCGTCTCTGACAAGCTCACTACACAATAGTATTCTAGTGTGTGTTAGTTTCAAAGTTTATTCGCCACGTGCACAGGATACAACAGGTGTAAAACAGTACCTTGAGAACTCTTTCCCAACATTGCAGCTAACCTTTGTGTGTGTGTGTGTGTGTCAGCCTCAACTGGAGGTGATGTGGGCGATGAAGGCTTACAATCATGCAGAGATCTACTTTAATGTGAGTATCTCTTTCTCACAAGCACCTGCAAACTACTCACATGAAAAAAATACTAGTTTACTATAGTAAATACTATAGTATTTAATTTGCATATACCCTGCCCCATATCCCAATTTGTGCCACCCATAAGTGAGAAACCTACATGCCAAGTATAGACCATATTGTGTTCCATACAGGTTATAGAGAAGAACAGAAGCTCTGAACTATCCGTTCAGATCCCAGTCCTACCTACCTACTACAGGTTATGGAAAATGTGCTCTTAGTATTTCTCCAGTAGGTTTCCTCAAGGAGAAATCCTCCACTTCTATGTCAAAGATAAAACAAAAACACTACAGTAAATACTACAGCAGTGGATCAACAGGTTTTGCCTCAGGACCCAAATTGAACCAGGTTGTCTGTCGTGACCCAATATTCACATCATGAAAAACAATCGCCAAAATACAATCTGGAAAACTATTTTTCATGCTATATTGATAGTAAATGTAGCAATTATGACAAGGGAACAACATTCCCACCGCTTTGTCAATAAATACGTTCTTGAAGAATGTTAATAAACTCACTGGCTTGAGACGACAAAAATCAATACAAATAGTGCTGCTAATAGCTCTATATTGAAAATACTGTGATTTAATACTTTTTTAGATGAAATTATTTTTGAAAAAGTTCATTGTAATCTCTACAGTTTCTACCAGGTTTAAGTTCATATCGGAGTATTTTTTTAAAATAAAAATAAACATACTGTGAGGGGAAAAAGTATTTGATTCCCTGCTGATTTTGTACGTTTGCCCACTGAAAAGAAATGATCCGTCTATAATTTTAATGGTAGGTTTATTTGAACAGTGAGAGACAGAATAACAACAAAAAAATCCAGAAAAACGAATGTCAAAAATGTTAGAAATTGATTTGCATTTTAATGAGGGAAATAAGTATTTGACCCCCTCTCAATCAGAAAGATTTCTGGCTCCCAGGTGTCTTTTATACAGGTAACGAGCTGAGATTAGGAGCACACTCTTAAAGGGAGTGCTCCTAATCTCAGCTTGTTACCTGTATAAAAGACACCTGTCCACAGAAGCAATCAATCAATCAGATTCCAAACTCTCCACCATGGCCAAGACCAAAGAGCTCTCCAAGGATGTCAGGGACAAGATTGTAGACCTACACAAGGCTGGAATGGGCTACAAGACCATCGCCAAGCAGCTTGGTGAGAAGGTGACAACAGTTGGTGTGATTATTCGCAAATGGAAGAAACACAAAAGAACTATCAATCTCCCTCGGCCTGGGGCTCCATGCAAGATCTCACCACGTGGAGTTGCAATGATCATGAGAACGGTGAGGAATCAGCCCAGAACTACACGGGAGGATCTTGTCAATGATCTCAAGGCAGCTGGGACCATAGTCACCAAGAAAACAATTGGTAACACACTACGCCGTGAAGGATTGAAATCCTGCAGCGCCCGCAAGGTCCCCCTGCTCAAGAAAGCACATATACAGGGCCGTCTGAAGTTTGCCAATGAACATCTGAATGATTTAGAGGAGAACTGGGTGGAAGTGTGTGGGGGGGGGGGTATACAGAAGATAGCCCTATTTGGTGAAATACCAAGTCCATATTATGGCAAGAACAGCTAAAATAAGCAAAAAGAAACGACAGTCCATCATTACTTTAAAACGTGAAGGTCAGTCAATACAGAAAATTAAGAACTTAGAAGTTTCTTCAAGTGCAGTCGCAAAAACCATCAACCTCTATGATAAAACTGGCTCCCATGAGGACTGCGACAGGAATGGAAGACCCAGAGTTAACGCTGCTGCAGAGGATAAGTTGTTCATTAGAGTTACCAGCCTTAGAAATTGCAGATAAATGCTTCAGTTCAAGTAACAGACACATCAACTGTTCAGAGGGGACTGTGTGAATCAGGCCTTCATGGTTGAATTGCTGCAAAGAAACCACTACTAAAGGACACCAATAAGAAGAAGAAACCTGCTTGGGCCAAGAAACACGAGCAATGGACATTAGACCGGTGGAAATTTGTCCTTTGGTCTGGAGTCCAAATTGGAGATTTTGGGTTCCAACCGCCATGTCATTGTGAGACGCAATGTGGGTGAACAGATCTCTGCATGTGTATTTCCGTAAAGCATGGAGGAGCTGTTATGGTGTGGGGGTGCTTTGCTGTTTCACCAGCATGGCTACCACAGCATTCTACAGCGATACGCAGTCCCACTGAGCCCAAACCAGATGGGATGATCATTTGTTTTTCAACAGGACAATGACCCAACACACCTCCAGGCTGTGCAAGGGCTATTTTACCAAGAAGGAGAGTGATTGAGTGCTGCATCAGATGACCTGGCCTCCGCAATCCCCCGACCTCAACCCAATTGAGATGGTTTGGGATGAGTCGGACCGCAGAGTGAAGGAAAAGCAGCCAACAAGTGCTCAGCATATGTGGGAACTGTTGGAAAAGCATTCCAGTTGAAGCTGGTTGAGAGAATGCAAAGAGTTTGCAAAGCTGTCAAAGGCAAAGGGTGGCTATTTGAAGATTATCAAATATAAAATATACTTCCTGCTGGAAGGTGAACCTCCGTCCCAGTCTAAATTTCTGGAAGACTGAAACAGGTTCCCCTCAAGAATTTCCCTGTATTTAGCGGCATCCATCATTCCTTCAATTCTGATCAGTTTCCCAATCCCTGCCGATGAAAAACATCCCCACAGCATGATGCTGACACCACCATGCTTCACTGTGGGGATGGTGTTCTCGGGGTGATGAGAGGTGTTGGGTTTGTGCCAGACATAGCATTTTCCTTGATGGCCAAAAAGCTACATTTTAGTCTCATTTGACCAGAGTACCTTCTTCCATATGTTTGGGGAGTCTCCCACATGCCTTTTGGCGAACACCAAACGTGTTTGCTTATTTTTTTCTTTAAGCAATGGCTTTTTTTCTGGCCACTCTTTCGTAAAGCCCAGCTCTGTGGAGTGTACGGCTTAAAGTGGTCCTATGGACAGATACTCCGATCTCCGCTGTAGAGCTTTGCAGCTCCTTCAGGGTTATCTTTGGTCTCTTTGTTGCCTCTCTGATTAATGTCCTCCTTGCCTGGTCCGTGAGTTTTGGTGGGCAGCCCTCTTGGCGCCATTTTCTTTCAATTTTTTTATAATGGGTTTAAATGGTGCTCCGTAGGATGTTCAAAGTTTCTGATATTTTTTTACAACCCAACCCTGATCTGTACTTCTCCACAACTTTGTCCCTGACCTGTTTGGAGAGCTGCTTAGTGGTGTTGCAGAATTTGGGGCCTTTCAGAATAGGTGTTTATATACACTGAGATCATGTGACACTTAGATTGCGCACAGGTGGACTTTATTTAACTAATTATGTGACATCTGAAGGTAATTGGTTGCACCAGATCTTATTTAGGGGCTTCATAGCAAAGGGGGTGAATACGCACCACTTCTGTTATTTTTTTCACTTCACCAATTTGGACTATTTTGTGTATGTCCATTACATGAAATCCAAATAAAAATCCATTTAAATTGCAGGTTGTAATGCAACAAAATAGGAAAAACGCCAAGGAGGATGAATACTTTTGCAAGGCACTGTACATATAGATATTCATTCAAAACCTCCCGAGACCCGAATTTGGGTCGCGACCCACCAGTTGAATACCTGTACTACAGTTCGCAGAAACACTACATTAATTACTATAGTTAACAGTAAATACTACAGTAATGTCTGCAAAAACACTAATACTACAGTATTTAGACCAGGGGTGTCAAACGTACGGCCCGCGGGCCGGATCAGGCCCGCAAACGGGTTTAATCCGGCCCGCGAGATGATTTTGGGGAGTTTAAACAGCAGTTTATTCAATAAAATAAACTGCTGTTCCAATTGCGTCCACTGGATGGCGCAATAGCAATTGTGTTAAGCAAGCAAACTGTTTATACCGGGGCAGAGCAAGTAGGTCAAGCACGTGCAGCCAATGAACTACTTTGTTTTGCCCGCGATATTTATTACGGCTTCTACTTTTAACATTATGTGCTTTGGCACCCTCATTGCCCCAATATGTCTCTGTCAAAAAAGAGAAAAGTGGACACAGAGTGCAGAGTGTTCCAAGAAAAATGGTTATCCTATTTAATCACGGAATTGAATGGGAAAGCTGTATGTTTGGTGTGTTCAGAGCATGTTGCAGTGCTGAAAGAATATAACCTTCGTCGCCACTATGTGAGTCTTCATGCCGACAAATATGACAACTTTCAAGGACCACGGAGATGAGAGAAGGTGAAGGAACTGTTGGCGGGTCTGAAGAAACAGCAGTCTGTGTTTACTCACAGCCGAGACATCAGTGACACTGCAGTGAAAGCTAGCTACCTCATTGCTAATGAAATCGCAGTGGCTTCAAAACCATTTAGTGAGGGTGAATTTGTAAAAACATGCATGATGAAGGCAGCAGAGATTGTGTGCCCTGAAAAGCGGCAGGCTTTTGCAAATATCAGCCTGACAAGAAACACAGTTGCAGACAGGATTTCCGATCTTTCAGTGGATTTGGACAGCCAGTTGAAGCAAAAAGTTAGTCATTTATTGCGTTTTCGGTTGCAATTGATGAAAGCACGGACATTACAGATGTTGCACAACTGGCCATTTTTTCATCCGCGGAGTTGATGACACATTGACCGTCACCGAGGAGTTCGTGGAGTTGGTGCCGATGACAGATACAACGACAGCAGCTGATATTTTTACCGCACTCGTCGGCGCGCTGGACAGGGTCGGAGTGGACTGGCCCGCGCTGTCAGCCTGGCTACAGATGGTGCGCCCTCAATGATCGGGAAAAAAGCAGGCGTTGTGACAAAGTTCAGAGAGAAAGTGCAATCTGCAAATGGAGGACGTGATTTTTGACTTTTCATTTTGCACCAGGAGGCTTTGTGTTGCAAGTCATTAAAGATGGATAACGTCATGAAGGTGGTCATCCAAACTGTTAATTTCATCCGATCCAGAAGCCTGAATCACCGTCAGTTTGACAGCCTTCTCAGAGAGAAAGACCACATCTATGGCCTGCCATACCACACTGAGGTAAGATGGTTAAGCCGAGGTGCTGTGCTGAGGCGTTTCTTTGATTTACGAGAAGAAATTGAACAGTTCATGGAAGAAAAGGGCAAACCAGTGTTAGAATTTCATTCCGCAGAATGGATGCCGGACCTTGCATTTATGGTGGATGTTACAGAGCACGTGAATAACTTGAACAAACAGCTGCAAGGGCGCAACAAAGTTGTCACGCAGTATTATGACAGCATACGTTCTTTCAAGTTGAAGCTGTCATTGTGGGAGACGCAACTTGCCGGTGGTGATGCAGCTCACTTCCCCTGTCTGAAAAATGTGTGCGCGACCCAACATGTGGCAGACATGAAGCGGTTCAAAGATAAAATAACGGGACTGTTACGGGAGTTTGAGCAACGCTTTCAGATTTATGTTTATATGTTTTTATGTTGATGTGCTATTGTTTTTAATTGTTTTTATTTTATTTGTATATTTAACCTATTCTTGACTCTGTGGTTCTTGCACTTGTTTGGGGAACAGGATTTCATTATTTTTATCTACATTTCTGCCTGAGAAATGACACCCTGATATAGTTCTGTGATCTGTGATATACTTCTGTGAATCACTGAGGCATTGTGTGTTTGTGTGTTCTTTGTCCTCAGAACTTTCAAATAACTTGGTGTTTTATGATTAATAGTGATGTTGTGCTTTTGGACACTGTCCTCAGGCTCCAGCTTTATGTTATATGTTTTTATGTTGATGTGCTATTGTTTTTAATTTATTTTATTTTATTTGTATATTTAACCTATTCTTGACTCTGTGGTTCTTGCACTTGTTTGGGGAACAGGATTTCATTATTTTTATCTACATTTCTGCCTGAGAAATGACACCCTGATATAGTTCTGTGATCTGTGAAACAGTTCTGTTAATCACTGAGGCATTGTGTGTTTGTGTGTTCTTTGTCCTCAGAACTTTCAAATAACTTGGTGTTTTATGATTAATAGTGATGTGCTTTTGGACACTGTCCTCAGGCTCCAGCTTTATGTTTTTATGTTGATGTGCTATTGTTTTTAATTGATTTTATTTTATTTGTATATTTAACCTATTCTTGACTCTGTGGTTCTTGCACTTGTTTGGGGAACAGGATTTCATTATTTTTATCTACATTTCTGCCTGAGAAATGACACCCTGATATAGTTCTGTGATCTGTGAAACAGTTCTGTTAATCACGGAGGCATTGTGTGTTTGTGTTATTTTTCTTTAGAATTTTCAAATAAACTTGACGTGTTTTATGATTAATAGTGATGTTGTGCTTGTACTATTTTGGACACACTGTCCTCAGGCTCCATGTTGTATGTTGATCGTATTAAAACAAAGAAAACAATCTGAAGTTGTTGTTTTTAAGTTATATATATATATACCATGATTTTTCCGGTCCGGCCCACTTGGGAATAGATTTTCCTCCATGTGGCCCCTGAGCTAAAATGAGTTTGACACCCCTGATTTAGACCATAGTATGTATTTTTTTTTATATGGGTAGGTGGAGCATAATACCAATACTAGCAGCCACATTGCACTGATCTAGTCCTTCTCCCCTCCAGCTAATTGTGTGTGTGTGTGTGTGTGTGTAGCTGATCTCGTCGGTAGACCCTAGTAATCTGAAGCTGACCAAGGTGGATGACCGGATCTATACGTCCTTCAGAGAATCCTTCTCAGACCTCAACATCAAGAACTTGGACCCAGACATGCTCAAAACCGCAGATGCCAAAGAGGTAGGGGACTGGGTGTGTGTTACAGGAGTCAGAAAAAAGGGACGGAGGAAGAGTGTGAGAGAGAAACTAACCTTGTCTGTGTTGGCGTCTATAGAAGTGGCGTCCGTTCTGTAACCAGTTTGACGGGGTGGTGGAGGACTTTAACTACGGGACTTTGCTACGACTTGACTGTGAGAGGGACTACACAGAGGAAAACACCATATTTGGTATGTTCAGTCAGTCACTATTACACACACAAAACGTTGTCACTGTTTAAAGGTGGCTACATCAGTGTTAACTGTGATCATGTTGTTCCTGCAGCCACCAGGATCCAGTTCTTTGCCATCGAGATCGCTAGGAACAGAGAAGGATTCAACACCCCTGTATTCCAGGCAAAAAAACAGCCTTCTTAACCCATACCTTATAACCTCTTTAGCCTAGTCTAACACCCCTATAAACCCAACCTCCTCTATCCCAGGAACAGATGTTTCAACAGCCCTGGTTACCAGGCTTAACATCCATCTCCTTACACTTTTCCTGTGATCGTCCACATATCAGGTCTACTGGATACTAGACCAGTGGCACGTTCAGCAGGGCACCACGTTGTGGAATGTTCATAGATATTATGTAGAACAAACAATTCATGACATTTCTGTCTACAACGTTTTCTTACTGAACGTGGCCCAGAGGTCCACCCCCCACACACCAGCCTGCATCCCACTGTGTGTATGAGTGCGTGTACTGATGTCCAAACTGATCATGGTAGCTACAGTGCCTTCAAAGTATTCACACCCCTTGACTTTTTCCACATTTTGTTGTTACAGCCTGAATTTAAAATGAGTTTAGTTGCAATTGTGTCACTGGTCTACACAATACCCCATAATGTCAAAGTGGAATTATGTTTTTAGAAATTTTGGAAAATCAATAAAAAATGAAAAACCTTGAGTCAAGTATTCAACCCCTTATATGGCCAGCCTAAATAAGTTCAGGAGTAAAAATGTGTTAAACAAGTAACATAAGTTGCATGGACTCACTGTGTGCAATAAGTGTATAACATTATTTTAACGACTACCTCATCTCTGTACCCCACACATACAATTATCTGTAAAGTCCCTCAGTTGAGCAGTGAATTTCCAATGTCTCGCAAAGGGCACCTATTGGTAGATTAAAAAAAAAAAACACATTGAATATCCCTTTGGATGGTGTAGCAATACACCTAGTCACTACAAGGATACAGGCGTCCTTCCTAACTCAGTTGCCGGAGAGGAAGGAAACCGCTCAGGAATTTCACCATGAGGCCAATGGTGAGTTTAATGGCTGTGATAGGAGAAAATTGAGGATAGATCAACATTGTAGTTACTCCACTATAATAACTTAAATGACAGCGTGAAAAGAACGAAGCCTGTACAGAATACAAATATTCCAAAACATGCATCCTGTTTGCAATAAGGCACCAAAGTAAAACTGCAAACAATTGGCAAATAAATTAACTTTGTCCTGAATACAAAACGTTATGTTTGAGGAAAATCCAACATCCCTGATCACCACTTAATATTTTCAAGCACGGTGGTGGCTGCATCATGTTATGGTTATGCTCGTCATCAGCAAGGACTAGGGAGTTTTTTGGGGATAAAAATTAATGGAATAGAGCTAAGCACAGGCGAAAACCTGGTTGTCTGCTTTCCAACAGACACTGGAAGACAATCACCTTTCAGCAGGACAATAACCTAAAACACAAGGCTAAATATACACAAGTTGCTTACCAAGACGACATTGAATGTTCCAGTTGACTTAAACCGGGTTGAAAACCTATGGCAAGACTTAAATGGCTGTCTAGCAATGATCAACAACCAATTTGACAGAGCTTGAAGAATTTTGAAAAGTGTGCAAATATTATACAATCCAGGTGTGCAAAGCTCTTAGACTTACCCAGAAAGACTCACAGCTGTTATCGCTGCCAAAGATTATTCTAACATGTATTGACTCAGGGGGTTGAATACTTATCTAATCAAGATTAGGTTTTATTCAACAATTTTTTTTTTTTTTATTGTGTAGATTGTTAGTGGGATAAAATGGATTTGTCATTTTTGGGGTGAACAATGTGGAAAAGGTCAAGGTGTGAATACTTTGAAGGCATTGTATATGTAATTAGGTTTCCTCGTATTTGTGGCAATAATTTCTGGGTATGACTAGGTTCTTGTTTTTGTACAAAGTTTGTTTCAAATGACATTCTTTATAGTGAACCACTTTTGACCAGAGCGCTGGCTAAAAGTGGTGCACTATATAGGAAATAGGGTGTCCTTTTTTATTTGCCGGTGTGTATCCGACTGCATTCACTGACTAGTCTCGTGAATTGTAAAAATACATAAATATGAATAAATGGAAGTCTGGAATCAACATGTTTGTTAAATCCTTATGAAGATATTACCTTGCTAGTCTGCACCACACTAAAGACATGACCCATGTTGTGCAGTGGAAGAACTCTGTGACAGCGTGGTATACAAACCAAATGACGTTTATTTGCAGTCAATGCTGACACTATAATAATGTAGCCGACATCCACACAACTCAACCAAGCTACCGATCCAACACACTCACATCAGAGAACCAAGCTACTGATCCAACACACACAAACTTCAGGGAACCAAAACAATAGAAACCAGGAAGTCAAATCAACATGGTTAGAGATGAGCTAGTCGTCACAAACAGTTAGCAGCAACATCTGTAGAGTAGC
The DNA here is from genome assembly GCF_020615455.1 of Coregonus clupeaformis. Lineage (NCBI taxonomy): Eukaryota > Metazoa > Chordata > Actinopteri > Salmoniformes > Salmonidae > Coregonus > Coregonus clupeaformis. The sequence continues at coordinate 17,744,280 of NC_059206.1, forward strand.
ACAAGTTGCTAATGAACTCTGAACCCCCATCTCCTCTAATACAGAGTTCTGTATTCTTATTCCTATCATCCATATCCATAATACACAGCTCTGTTCTACTAAAGGTTGCATTATTCTTCATTTTCTCATTTAGAAATAAACAATCCTTCAGGGAGTTTGGAGACGAGTGCTGAATGTTCTAGAATGTCCAGGTAGGTTCTGGCTGGAGCTCACAGCTCCTTCACAGCACCCTGGGAGGTCACACACTCAGTCACTGCAGCGACGCTCCTTTCCGTTGAGTTATCAGATCTGTGACCCCTACACACTAGCCTGCTCAGACACTTCACCCCTCCCCTAACCCAACTTACCCCCAAAAAGTTAGTGTCAGCTCCAACCAGCCTACCAGAGGGTAAAGTGGAGCATAACTTTAACCCATATAACCCTGCCCCCCACCTACACCCAATCCTAATGGAACAAGCAATCATTTTTTAGGCAAAGTGTCTCGGTGCTAGGGTAAGTGTCTAGGGGCAGTGCCTAGGGAGTAAGGGAGGTGGGTATTTACATCGCTCAAATTAGAGGGCCAGAGGAACATGTACAACACAGCCACTCCGTCTCACACACTTTCTCTGCCCCTTTGCAGCTCTAGTGCTCTCTCCTCCCTCTCATCCCTGTAGAAAGTTTGCTCCCCACACAGACAAACAGGTGCACTGACTCACTACACTGTAAAAAGTTCAATCACACGTTTCTCATTTTGTTTTAAATTCAATCAATATAAACATTGTTCAAAATGTTATGAAAAAAAATGTACACTTGTTTTGTTGTGTTTCTATACAAGGCAGGCAGAAGCAGAGAACTACATTTACCAGCTTCCCCCTTTTCACCCGCTCTCCTCGTTCATCCCCTCACTCCTCCTCTCCTGCAGATTCTCTCCCTCCAGAATGTGTAGAGGTATCCTCCGTCCATCCTCCTTCTCTCCCTCTCCTCCCAGCGAGCAGCAGAGCGACCTCCGGTGACCTCTACAAACTGGCTTTAAAATAGATCTGTATATTTATATAGGCTTCTATAAAAAGGAGGGGGGAACCAAAAGGGGGAGGAGGGGTGAGAGGAGGAGTTGAGTTTGGGGGAAGCTGCTCTGTGTGGAGCAGGTGTGTGTGTGTTTGTGTGGAATGTCAGCTCATCATGTCATTGCTGTTGACTCCGTAAGAAGAGTTCTTCATGCTGTCGTTCACCTCCCTCCGGAACACCGACAGATTCTGGGTGAACCTGCACAAATTAATACAGAGAGAGTTAACACACAGTTACTGCACACACAGTCAGCGCACACAGTTATCATGTGTGGATAGAGGGTGGCTGGGATTGTGTGTACCTGTCTCTGTTCTTGGTTAGCAGGTTGCGTTCTATCCCCTCCATCAGGTTCTCAAAGCAGAGATGCATGGCCTGCTGCTTCTCTGGAGGCTGGCTGTTCACAATACTGTTTCTCAGGTCTGCAAAATACTACACACACAGACAAAAATTCAGTTTCTCTGATCTGCAAAATACTGCATAAATTGAGATATATACACACAGGTAGAGGCTGTGTCAGGTTTTTTTCCTTTTTTAGCCAGGACAGTCCACTCAGTAACAATTGCCACATGCAGGGATTAAAGCAACAAAAAAAATCCCATGACTGAAATTTAAGTCGATTTCAGATTGATTGTTTGGGGCCAGGTTAACCTCCCCTTTCATGTAAGAAAGTCATTAGCATCATGCTTTTAGGGGATCATGCTTTTAGGGAAAGGGGTTAATTTTGAACATGTATTAAACTTGCTTAGGGGGTCTGGGGTCTTCCCCGGGATAATTTTTTATGTAGGACAGAAGCTTAGACTTTTTAAAAAGACATTCTACTCCAAAATGAATGAAGAATAATGACACCATCTAAAATATAATTTCCACCTCCAGAAATGAGCCAAATAACATATTGGTAAACATTAAAACAATTACTTTAACATTTTGGACCATACATACAGCCTGGTCTATATTATCAGATGTGCTATTAGCAATAAGCATGATCACCTGTAGCCCAACTGATGCAGCATAGTGGCTATAAAATGTACATAGGCTGAAGCATGGGTTTGTCCTTCTGCATTTACCCCATTGGACACAACCTCCTGATTTATTATAAATAATTATATGATTCCCTTCCTAAAATGTTTTTAGGGGGGTTTCTATTACAAAGTACGTGATTGCAATTTTAAGAAGCCATTGTCCCTTTAAGAGCTCTGTTGTGCAGCTGCACCTAAATCATGCTTGAAACTCTGGTTGCAACTGCATTTATAAAACGATTCCACTCGCGCAATTGAAGGAGTAGAGAAATAAACGTAGTATGGTGGTAGCAATGGAGAACTGGGATCCCCATTTTTTTAAACAAAGGCCAAAACATTAGAAACCCCTTCCTAATATTTAGTTGCACCCCCTTTTGCCCTCAGAACAGCCTCAATTCATCGGGGCATGCCTCTACAAGGTGTCGAAAGCGTTCCACAGGGATGCTGGCCCACAGGGATGCTGGATTGACGCCAATGCTTCCCAAAGTTGTCTGGATGTCATTTGGGTGGTGGACCATTCTTGATTCACGGGAAACTGTAGAGCGTGAAAAACCCAGCAGCGTTGCAGTTCTTGACACATTCAAACCGGTGCGCCTGGCACCTACTACCATACCCCGTTCAAAGGCACTTAAATATTTTGTCTTGCCCATGCACACATACACAATCCATGTCTCAACTGTCCCAAGGCTTAAAAATCATTCTTTAACCGGTCTCCTCCCCTTCATCTACACTGATTGAAGTAGATTTAACAGGTGATATCAATAGGAATCACCTGGTCAGTCTCATGGAATGAGCAGGTGTTCATAATGTTTTGTAAACTCAGTGTATGCATGTCAGTTCAGTGCACACAACATAACAGATAAAAAATGGGAATATATTTCGTAGAACAGACAGGCTTCTGATTTAGGCCATGTAATCTTCAAACAAGCCCCCCGGAGATTTTTATTGCGGATCTAAAAAAATGGCCTCTCCAGAATCAATATGACGAAAATCCTTTAACCCCTGCACATGTCTTCCAGGGAGTGGTGGGATAATGGGTGTGTGGTTGTGGTTGTGTACCTGTACCTTCTCGTTGAGCAGGATGAGGCCCAGTAGAGGTCTGGACATGGACCACTGGTTCCTGCAGTCCTCAAAGATGATGATGTTCAGCACCGTGGACAACATCTGTAGGACAAACACACATATTGATTATTGTTTGTTTGTGTTAGTGATGCGCGGGTCAGCGGTTTGTTCACCAGCACCCAGCCGCAATTACTAATAACCCATCCATAACCGCCTGGCTATGTGATAGTGAAATTCTGAGGCACGCACCTGACCCAAACCCGCAAATATAGAAAATGCACTGTACAGTTAGTTCCCTTTTTGTCTCTTCAACAATGACGTTTTTATTCAAAATGTATTTATTGAATAATTATGCCTATTGAACAGTAGCCTAATGTTTTGCTAAAACAAAAAATGGCAAACAATAGCCTAAACCAGAGATGGGCAACTGGCAGCCCGCTCTGATCATTTTTTTTTGTAGGAACTCACAGAGCTCTTCAGTAAGGCCATTCTACTGCCAATGTTTGTCTATGAAGATTGCATGGCTGGTGTGCTCGATTTTATACACCTGTCAGCAACAGGTGTGGCTGAAATATATATATATATATATATATATATACATATACACACACACACACACACACACATACACAAACACACAGTGGGGAGAACAAGTATTTGATTTTGCAGGTTTTCCTACTTACAAAGCATGTAGAGGTCTGTAATTTTTATCATTGGTACACTTCAACTGTGAGAGACGGAATCTAAAACAAAAATCCAGAATCACTTTGTATGATTTTTAAGTAATTAATTTGCATTTTATTGCATGACATAAGTATTTGATACATCAGAAAAGCGGAACTTAATATTTGGTACAGAAACCTTTGTTTGCAATTACAGAGATTATACGTTTCCTGTAGGTCTTGACCAGGTTTGCACACACTGCAGCAGGGATTTTGGCCCACTCCTCCATACAGACCTTCTCCAGATCCTTCAGGTTTCGGGGCTGTCGCTGGGCAATACGGACTTTCAGCTCCCTCCAAAGATTTTCTATTGGGTTCAGGTCTGGAGACTGGCTAGGCCACTCCAGGACCTTGAGATGCTACTCACGGAGCCACTCCTTAGTTGCCCTGGCTGTGTGTTTCGGGTCGTTGTCATGCTGGAAGACCCAGCCACGACCCATCTTCAATGCTCTTACTGAGGGAAGGAGGTTGTTGGCCAAGATCTCGCGATACATGGCCCCATCCATCCTCCCCTCAATACGGTGCAGTCGTCCTGTCCCCTTTGCAGAAAAGCATCCGCAAAGAATGATGTTTCCACCTCCATGCTTCACGGTTGGGATGGTGTTCTTGGGGTTGTACTCATCCTTCTTCTTCCTCCAAACACGGCGAGTGGAGTTTAGACCAAAAAGCTGTATTTTTGTCTCATCAGACCACATGACCTTCTCCCATTCCTCCTCTGGCTCATCCAGATGGTCATTGGCAAACTTCAGACGGGCCTGGACATGCGATGGCTTGAGCAGGGGGACCTTGCGTGCGCTGCAGGATTTTAATCCATGACGGCGTAGTGTGTTACTAATGGTTTTCTTTGAGACTGTGGTCCCAGCTCTCTTCAGGTCATTGACCAGGTCCTGCCGTGTAGTTCTGGGCTGATCCCTCACCTTCCTCATGATCATTGATGCCCCACGAGGTGAGATCTTGCATGGAGCCCCAGACCGAGGGTGATTGACCGTCATCTTGAACTTCTTCCATTTTCTAATAATTGCGCCAACAGTTGTTGCCTTCTCACCAAGCTGCTTGCCTATTGTCCTGTAGCCCATTCCTGATGTCCTTACACAGCTCTCTGGTCTTTTTGGCCATTGTGGAGAGGTTGGAGTCTGTTTGATTGAGTGTGTGGACAGGTGTCTTTTATACAGGTAACGAGTTCAAACAGGTGCAGTTAATACAGGTAATGAGTGGAGAACAGGAGGGCTTCTTAAAGAAAAACTAACAGGTCTGTGAGAGCCGGAATTCTTACTGGTTGGTACAAATACTTATGTCATGCAATAAAATGCAAATGAATTACTTAAAAATCATACAATGTGATTTTCTGGACTTTTGTTTTAGATAGCCCCTGGTTCTCCTCAGACTTGACTGCCCTTGACCAGCACAAAAACATCCTGTGGCGTACTGCATTAGCATCGAACAGCCCCCGCGATATGCAACTTTTTAGGGAAGTCAGGAACCAATATAAACAATCAGTTAGGAAAGCAAAGGCTAGCTTTTGGGACACTCTAAAGTCCATGGAAAATAAGAGCACCTCCTCCCAACTGCCCACTGAACTGAGGCTAGGAAACACTGTCACCACCGATAAAACTACAATAATCGAGAATTTCAACAAGCATTTTGCTACGGCTGGCCATGCTTTCCACCTGGCTACCACTACCCCGGCCACCAGCTCTGCACCCTCCGCTGCAACTTGCCCATGCCTTGGTTTCTCTAATGACTGCCTCGCCTGGTTCACCAACTACTTCTCAGATAGAGTTCAATGTGTCAAATCGGAGGGCCTGTTGTCTGGACCTCTGGCCGTCTCTATGGGGGTGCCACAGGGTTTAATTCTCGGGCCGACTCTATTCTCTGTGTATATCAATGATGTCGCTCTTGCTGCTGGTGACGCTCGGATCCACCTCTATGCGGACGACACCATCTGGCCCTTCATTGGACACTGTGTTAACAAACCTCCAAACGAGCTTCAACGCCATACAACACTCCTTCCGTAGCCTCCAACTGCTCTTAAAAACACTAGTAAAACTAAATGCATGCTCTTCAACCGAACGCTGCTTGCACCCGCACACCCGACTAGAATCACTACTCTCGGCAGGTCTGACCTAGAGTATGTGGACAACTACAAATACCTAGGTGTCTGGTTAGACTGTAAACTCTCCTTCCAGACTCACATTAAACATCTCCAATCAAAAGTTAGATCTAGAATCTTATTCCTATTTTGCAACAAAGCCTCCTTCACTCATGCTGCCAAACATGCCCTCATAAAACTGACTATCCTACCGATCCTTGACTTCGGCGATGTCATTTACAGAATAGCCTCCAACACTCTACTCAGCAAATTGGATGTAGTCTATCACAGTGCCATCCGTTTTGTCAAAGCCCCATATACTACCCACCATTGTGACCTGTACGCTCTTGTTGGCTGGCCCTCACTACATATTCGTCGCCAAACCCACTGGCTCCAGGTCATCTATAAATCACTGCTAGGCAAATCCCTGTCTTATCTTAGCTCACTGGTCACCATAGCAACACCCACCCGTAGTCTGCGCTCCAGCAGGTATATCTCACTGGTCATCCCCAAAGCAAACACCTCCTTTGGCCGCCATTCCTTCCAGTTCTCTGCTGCCAATGACTGGAACGAACTGCAAAAATCTCTGAAGCTGGAGACACTTATCTCCCTCACTAACTTTAAGCATCAGTTGTCAGAGCAGCTTACCGATCACTGCACCTGTACACAGCCTTTCTGAAATTAGCCCACCCAACTACCTCATCCCCATATTGTTATTTATTTTGCTAATTTGCACCCCAGTATCTCTATTTGCACATCATCTTTTGCACATCTATCATTCCAGTGTTATACAAAATTGTAACTATTTTGCACTATGGCCTATTTATTGCCTTACCTCCATTACTTACTACATTCGCACACACTGTATATATATTTTCTGTTGTATTTTTGACTTTGTTTTGTTTACCCCATATGTAACTCTGTGTTGTTGTTTTTAAATCGCACTGCTTTGCTTTATCTTGGCCAGGTCGCAGTTGTAAATGAGAACCAGCTTACCTGGTTAAATAAATAAAATATTTTTAAAAATTCCGTCTCTCACAGTTGAAGTGTACCTATGATAAAAATTACAGACCTCTACATGCTTTGTAAGTAGGAAAACTTGCAAAATCGGCAGTGTATCAAATACTTGTTCTCCCCACTGTATGTACAGTGGGGGAAAAAAGTATTTAGTCAGCCACCAATTGTGCAAGTTCTCCCACTTAAAAAGATGAGAGAGGCCTGTAATTTTCATCATAGCTACACGTCAACTATGACAGACAAAATTAGGAAAAAAAATCCAGAAAATCACATTGTAGGATTTTTTATGAATTTATTTGCAAATTATGGTGGAAAATAAGTATTTGGTCAATAACAAAAGTTTCTCAATACTTTGTTATATACCCTTTGTTGGCAATGACACAGGTCAAACGTTTTCTGTAAGTCTTCACAAGGTTTTCACACACTGTTGCTGGTATTTTGGCCCATTCCTCCATGCAGATCTCCTCTAGAGCAGTGATGTTTTGGGGCTGTCGCTGGGCAACACGGACTTTCAACTCCCTCCAAAGATTTTCTATGGGGTTGAGATCTGGACACTGGCTAGGCCACTCCAGGACCTTGAAATGCTTCTTACGAAGCCACTCCTTCGTTGCCCGGGCGGTGTGTTTGGGATCATTGTCATGTTGAAAGACCCAGCCACGTTTCATCTTCAATGCCCTTGCTGATGGAAGGAGGTTTTCACTCAAAATCTCACGATACATGGCCCCATTAATTCTTTCCTTTACACGGATCAGTCGTCCTGGTCCCTTTGCAGAAAAACAGCCCCAAAGCATGATGTTTCCACCCCCATGCTTCACAGTAGGTATGGTGTTCTTTGGATGCAACTCAGCATTCTTTGTCCTCCAAACACGACGAGTTGAGTTTTTACCAAAAAGTTCTATTTTGGTTTCATCTGACATTCTCCCAATCCTCTTCTGGATCATCCAAATGCACTCTAGCAAACTTCAGACGGGCCTGGACATGTACAGGCTTAAGCAGGGGGACACGTCTGGCACTGCAGGATTTGAGTCCCTGGCGGCGTAGTGTGTTACTGATGGTAGGCTTTGTTACTTTGGTCCCAGCTCTCTGCAGGTCATTCACTAGGTCCCCCGTGTGGTTCTGGGATTTTTGCTCACCGTTCTTGTGATCATTTTGACCCCACGGGGTGAGATCTTGCGTGGAGCCCCAGATCGAGGGAGATTATCAGTGGTCTTGTATGTCTTCCATTTCCTAATAATTGCTCCCACAGTTGATTTCTTCAAACCAAGCTGCTTACCTATTGCAGATTCAGTCTTCCCAGCCTGGTGCAGGTCTACAATTGTATTTCTGGTGTCCTTTGACAGCTCTTTGGTCTTGGCCATAGTGGAGTTTGGAGTGTGACTGTTTGAGGTTGTGGACAGGTGTCTTTTATACTGATAACAAGTTCAAACAGGTGCCATTAATACAGGTAACGAGTGGAGGACAGAGGAGCCTCTTAAAGAAGAAGTTACAGGTCTGTGAGAGCCAGAACTCTTGCTTGTTTGTAGGTGACCAAATACTTATTTTCCACCATAATTTGCAAATAAATTCATAAAAAATCCTACAATGTGATTTTCTTGATTTTTTTTTCCTCAATTTGTCTGTCATAGTTGACGTGTACCTATGATGAAAATTACAGGCCTCTCATCTTTTTAAGTGGGAGAACTTGCACAATTGGTGGTTGACTAAATACTTTTTTCCCCCACTGTATGTATGTATGTATGTATGTATGTATGTATGTATGTATATATATTACATTACAACCTGCAAACGTCGCTCACCACCCTTTGGAACAATTTGTAGAATTGCAGGAAATTACTGTAAAACAGCACATTTTCCTCTCCAACACTGTCAAAATCGGTAGAATTGCACGAAATTAACTCTGTGGCCCCCACCCCCATCAAAGTTGCCCATCACTGGCCTAAACTGACACCTTGCACATACTTTTGTGAAAATACACTGTACAATTAAGGTATTTTGAACTTCAACAATTTATTGAACAATTACTTTTTTCTTGAGCATTTAGGCCTATTCATTTGAAAAGGCTTATTGAACTGTAGCCTATCGTTTTGCTTAAACAAAACAAAATGTGAAACAAATGGACATCTTGTAGGCCGACTGCCTGTGTGGGCTAATGCATATTAAACAAAAAATCGAATGACATAAAAAAAGGCTTACAAAATAAAGAAAATCAAAGTAGGCTACCCACTGTCCAGTGATGAGGCTATTTGCCTACTTTGTCTATCTTTCTTTTGCAGCACAGTTCATAAACAAAATAGTGCCCACTAGAGGTCTTCACAGGTCCAAAAAGTTGGACCCGTGGCTTTCCCACCCAACCCGATATGCATAAAAACATTGTAATTTTTTTATGGAGAGCCGTTCCGAATGGACCCGAGGACAGTCAGACCCGTTCAGAAAAAGGACTGTGGAAACACAGACCCAAACTGACCCTGATAGTCTACTACTGCTATACAGATATTGGCGTACAGAAGGAGGCTAAATCGTTAATTTCGATCAGAATATTTTTGATAAAGATGAGCATTATATTGTTAGATTAAAGGAGTTACTCTGATAGGCCTAAAACATTCTTCCTCACCTCAAATGTAACTGTCAGAGTCAGTTGGAGCACCGGTTTGCACCGGCCTGCAGTAGCTAAAGCCTATCATAGCCAAAACACACCAAACATTCACAAAAGTTCCTAAACTTTATTAATATCAAAAGTAAGTACACCCATTGTTTATAGGGAAAATATGAACAGGATATTACAGTGAGGGAAAAAAGTATTTGTACATTTGCCCACTGACAAAGAAATCATCAGTCTATAATTGTAATGGTATGTTTATTTGAACAGTGAGAGACAGAACAACAACAACAAAATCCAGAAAAATGCATGTCAAAAATGTTATAAATTGATTTGCATTTAAATTAGGTAAAATAAGTATTTGACCCCTCTCAATCAGAAAGATTTCTGGCTCCCAGGTGTCTTTTATACAGGTAACGAGCTGAGATTAGGAGCACACTTTTAAAGGGAGTGCTCCTAATCTCAGTTTGTTACCTGTATAAAAAGACACCTGTCTACAGAAGCAATCAATCAGATTCCAAACTCTCAACCATGGCCAAGACCAAAGAGCTCTCCAAGGATGTCAGGGACAAGATTGTAGACCTACACAAGGCTGGAATGGGCTACAAGACCATCGCCAAGCAGCTTGTTGAGAAGGTGACAACAGTTGGTGTGATTATTCGCAAATGGAAGAAACACAAAAGAACTGTCAATCTCCCTCGGCCTGGGGCTCCATGCAAGATCTCACCTTGTGGAGTTGCAATGACCATGAGAACGGTGAGGAATCAGCCCAGAACTACATGGGAGGATCTTGTCAATGATCTCAAGGCAGCTGGGACCATAGTCACCAAGAAAACAATTGGTAACACACTACGCCGTGAAGGACTGAAATCCTGCAGCGCCCGCAAGGTCCCCTTGCTCAAGAAAGCACATTTACAGGCCCGTCTGAAGTTTGCCAATGAACATTGAATGATTCAGAGGAGAACTGGGTGAAAGTGGTGTGGTCAGATGAGACCAAAATGGAGCTCTTTGGCATCAACTCAACTCGCCGTCTTTGGAGGAGGAGGAATGCTGCCTATGACCCCAAGAACACCATCCCCACTGTCAAACATGGAGGTGGAAACATTATGCTTTGGGGGTGTTTTTCTGCTAAGGGGACAGGACAACTTCACCACATCAAAAGGGACGATGGACGGGGCCATGTACCGTCAAATCTTGGGTGAGAACCTCCTTCCCTCAGCCAGGGCATTGAAAATGGGTCATGGATGGGTATTCCAGCATGACAATGACCCAAAACACACGGCCATGGCAACAAAGGAGTGGCTCAAGAAGAAGCACATTAAGGTCCTGGAGTGGCCTAGCCAGTCTCCAGACCTTAATCCCATAGAACATCTGTGGAGGGAGCTGAAGGTTCAAGTTGCCAAACGTCAGCCTCGAAACCTTAATGACTTGGAGAACATCTGCAGAGAGGTCAAATACTTATTTCCCCAAATAAAATGCAAATCAATTCATAAAATTTTTGACATGCGTTTTTCTGGATTTTTTTGTTGTTATTCTGTCTCTCACTTTTCAAATAAACCTACCATTACAATTATAGACTGATCATTTCTTTGTCAGTGGGCAAACGTACAAAATCAGCAGGGTATCAAATACATTTTTCCCCTCACTGTATATTGCGGCATTACATTACGTTTATTTTTTCATCTCGGTCTACTTGGTTTTTCCTTTTCATGGTTTGAGTGCGAGTAACATAGTAATTCCATTATATTGCGGCAAACATTACAGTTGGAACTTAATTTGGCCAAAGCAAATGGCTCAACAGAATGAAAAAAATACGTGTTGCATATTTAAAGAAACTGTTTTAAACCGTCACAAAAGTTTTGAACAGCCTATATTACACCAACAAAAAGGTGAGTGCCTATACTGTAGGCTACCCAACAAATGACAGCAATAGGCTAATTACATTTATTTTACAACTGGCCTACTTACAGTGCAGTCGGAAAGTATTCAGACCCCTTGACTTTTTCCAAATTGAGTTATTAAAAAAAAAAATAATAATAAAAATATTTTTATCTATACACACAATATCCCATCATGACAAAGCAAAAACAGGTTTTTAGACATTTTTGTAAATGTATAAAAAAAAAAAACTAAATATGCCATTTACATAAGTATTCAGACCATTTACGCAGTACTTTGTTGAAGCACCTTTGGCAGCGATTACAGCCTCGAGTCTTCTTGGGTATGACGCTACAAGCTTGGCACACCTGTATTTGGGGAGTTTCTCATATTCTTCTCTGCAGATCCTCTCAAGCTCTGTCAGATTGGATGGGGAGCGTCGCTGCACAGCTATTTTCAGGTCTCTCCAGATATGTTAGATGGGGTTCAAGTCCAGGCTCTGGCTGGGCCGTTCAAGGACATTCAGAGACTTGTCCCGAAGCCACTCCTGCGTTGTCTTGGCTGTGTGCTTAGAGTCGTTGTCCTGTTGGAAGGTGACCCTTCACCCCAGTCTGAGGTCCTGAGCGCTCTGGAGTAGGTTTTCATCAAGGATCTCTCTGTAATTTGCTCCATTCATCTTTCCCTCGATCCTGACTAGTCTCCCAGTCCCTGCCGCTGAAAAACATCCCCACAGCACGATGCTGCCACCACCATACTTCACCGTAGGGATGGTGCCAGGTTCCCTTCAGACGTGACGCTTTACATTCGGGCCAAAGAGTTCAATATTGGTTTCATCAGACCAGAGAATCTGGTTTCATGGTCTGAGAGTCCTTTAGGTGCCTTTTGGCAAACTCCAAGCGGGCTGTCATGTGCCTTTTACTGAGGAGTGGTTCTACCATAAAGGCCTGACTGGTGGAGTGCTGCAGAGATGGTTGTCCTTCTGGAAGGTTCTCCCATCTCCACAGAGGTACTCTGGAGCTCTGTCAGTGACCATTGGGTTCTTGGTCACCTCCCTGACCAAGGCCCTTCTCCCCCGATTGCTCAGTTTGTCTGGGCGCCAGCTCTCAGAAGAGTCTTGGTTGTTCCAAACTTCTTCCATTTAAGAATGATGGAGGCCACAGTGTTCTTGGGGACCTTCAATGCTGCAGAAACGTGTTGGTATCCTGTCTCGGAGCTCTACGGACAATTCCTTCGACCTCATGGCTTGGTTTTTGCTCTGACATGCACTGTCAACTGTGGGACCTTATATAGACAGGTGTGTGCCTTTCCAAAATCATGTCCAATCAATTGAATTTACCACAGGTGGACTCCAATCAAGTTGTAGAAACATCTCAAGGATGATCAATGGAAACAGGATGCACATGACCTCAATTTCGAGTCTCATAGCAAATGGTCTGAATAATTATGTAAATAAGGGATCTTTTTTTTTGTGTGTGAATAAATTAGCAAACATGTCTAAAAACCTGTTTCACTTTGTCATTATGGGGTATTGTGTGTAGATTGATTAGGATTTTTAAATTACTTAATCCATTTTAGAATAAGGCTGTAACGTAACAAAATGTGGAAAAAGTGAAGGGGTCTGAATACTTTCCGAATGCACTGTATGTATGTATGTATGTAAATGTGTGTGTGTGTATGTACCTGTTGGATCATCTCTGGGTGTTGCTGCATGATGTGTAGGAAGCGGTCATCTGTTGCCATAGCTGCAGGTCGTTTCTTAGTGGAGCGAGACAGCTGAATAGAAATAACAATACATTTGATTCACATTCATATCAATACAGAACATACAGGTATAAGATCATATGAATAGATTATAGATATACATGGAGGCAGTTGTTACCTGTTTGAATAGGTAGGTGACAATGTGGTCCAGACTGGAACAACACCCAGTACACACCATGGTATCTATAACACAAACGTTAGTCACACATTCTTACTTCCATAGAAAATACAATATTTAACCATGTTTTGTTTGTGACCCAATGTGGCATATGTGTGTATTTTTTCTAAGTTCTATAACATAAAATATATTCTGATTTGTTTAACACTTTTTTGGTTACTACATGATTCCATGTGTTATTTTATAGTTTTGATGTCTTCACTATTATTCTACAATGTAGAAAATAGTAAAAATAAAGAAAAACCCTTGAATGAATAGGTGTCCAAACTTTTGACTGGTACTGTGTGTACACACACACACACACACACACACACACACACACACACACACACACACACACACAGTGCACTCGGAAAGTATTCAGACCCCTTCTCTGTTTCCACATTTTATTACGTTACAGCCTTATTCTAAAATTGATGAAAAAATAAATAATTTAATCAATCTACACACAATACCCGATAATGACAAAGTGAAAACAGGTTTTTAGAAATTTTTGTAAATGTATTACAAATAAAAAACATAAATACCTTATTTACATAAGTATTCAGACCCTTTGCTATGAGACTCGAAATTGAGTTCAGGTGCATCCTGTTTCCATTTATCATCCTTGAGATGTTTCTACAACTTGATTGGAGTCCACCTGTGGTAAATTCAATTGATTGGACATGGTTTGGAAAGGCACACACCTGTCTATATAAGGTCCCACAGTTGACAGTGCATGTCAGAGCAAAACCCAAGCCATGAGGTCGAAGGAATTGTCCGTAGAGCTCCGAGACACAGGTGGACTCCAATCAAGTTGTAGAGACATCTGAAGGATGATGAATGGAAACAGGATGCACCTGAACTCAATTTCGACTGAAAGATATCACCCAGCTTGAAGGCTCTCCTCTCCCCTTGCAGAGCAGATGCCTGGCTATCAGGGGAATGGGGAAGATTGACTGTTTTTACTATGATTAGCGAGTTATGTAGTGACTTTGTTTAGCGCAGCATTAGATACACACACATATACATATCTACACACAATACCCTATAATGACAAAGTGAAAAACATGTTCAGATTTTTTAGCAAATGTAAAGAAAATGAAATACTGAAATATCTAATTTACGGAAGTATTCAGACCCGAGTCAATACTTTGTAGAAGCACCTTTGGCAGCGATTACAGCTGAGTCTTTCTGGGTAAGTCCCTAAGAGCTTTCCACACCTGGATTGTGCAACATTTGCCCCATTATTCTATTCTTCAAACTCTATCAAATTGGTTGTTGATCATTGCTAGACAACCGTTCAGGTCTTGCCATAGATTTTCAATTAGATTTAAGTCAAAACTAACTTGGTCACTCAGGAACATTCACTGTCTTGGTAAGAAACTCCAGCGTAGATTTGGCCTTGTGTTTTAGGTTATTGTCCTGTTGAAAGGTGAATTCATCTACCAGTGTCTGGTGGAAAGCAGACTGAAACAGGTTTTCCTCTAGGATTTTGCCTGTGCGTAGCTCCATTAGGTTTATTTTTTATCCTGAAAATCTCCCCAGTCCTTAACGATTACAAGCATACCCATAACGCAGCCACCACTATACTTGAAAATATGGAGAGTGGTACACAGTAATGTGTTGTATTGGATTTGCCCCAAACATTACACTTCGTATTCAGGACATAAAGTTAATTGCTTTGCTACATCTTTTGCAGTATTACTTAAGTGCCTTGTTGCACACAGGATGCATGTTTTGGAATATATTTATTCTGTACAGGCATCCTTCTTTTCACGCTGTCAACTAGGTTAGTATTGTGGAGTAACTGACTGTTGTTGGCCCATCCTCAGTTCTATCACAGCCATTAAACTCTGTAAGTTAGGAAGGACGCCTGTATCTTTGTAGTGCCTTGGTGTATTGATACACCAGCCAAAGTGTAATTAATAACTTCACCATGCTCAAAAGGAATATTCAATGTCAGCTTTTTTTTTTTTACCCATCTACCAATATGTGCCCTTCTTTGCAAGACATTGGAAAACCTCCCTGGTGTTTGTGGTTGAATCTGTGTTTGAAATACAGTGCTCGACTGAGGGACCTTACAGATAATTGTATGTGTGGGGTACAGAGATGAGGTAGTCATTCAAATCATGCAAATGATTGTGACTTGTTAAGCACATTTCTACTCCTGAACTTATTTAGGCTTGCCATAAAGGTTTGAATACTTATTGACTCAATACATTTCAGCTTTTCATTTTTGATTAATTTGTTAACATTTCAAAAACATCATCCACTTTGACATTATGGGGGTATTGTGTGTAGGCCAGTGACCAAAAATCTCTATTTAATCCATTTTAAATTCAGGCTGTAACAAGAAAATGTGGAAAAAGTCAAGGGGTGTAAATATTTTCTGAAGGCACTGTATATTATTACCCAATGCTGTGTGGTGCAGTGTGTATATATATTACCCAGTGCAGTGAGTCCCTCGGAGATAGATGACAGTATGTACATGACGACATGCGGCTCTAGAGAAGCAATGAAGTTCATGTGATCCTGAGTCAACACCTCCAACAGACTGTAGAACGACTGGCTCAACTTGGGATAGTCCTGGAGGGAGGGAGGGAGGGAGGGAGAGAAAAAGACAGGAGAGATGGTGTAAGTGTGCTGGAACAACCATTGTCAGATTGAACATTGTAAATATACAGAGAAAAAGGTAGCTGTGAGGGATTGATTGAGCGAGTGTGTGTGTGTGTGTATGTATCTACCAGCAGGTCACTGTGTGGTATTGACAGCAGCAGTTTGATGAAGGTTTGTAGTGCGTTGTCCAGTGCGTCATCTCCATAGAGACGGAACACCCCGAAATTGACGTAGTTCCCAGAGAGCACAGCCTTCAGCATGGAGAAACATACACTGACACCTTTCAGCTTCACACTGTACACCTGGTCCTTAGGCACCTCCCCAATGGTCAGGATACGATTACCTGGAGGAGGGGAGAGGGAGAACCAAGGAAATGAACATAAAATTGTGTGGCTGACCAGCCAATCACAATGCTCCTGTGAATAGCAACTGTTGCAATAGGACACTTAAATGTTTTACCATAGGTGGTGATCATCTTGCTGGTTTCTCTGAACAGCAGGATACCATTGGGCGACGACACGTCAAATTGTAACCTCTGTGACCTGGAAACAAACAGAGTTAGGGATTCATGTTCCCCCCCACCCAAAAAAAAAAAAACAATCCCCAGAAAATTGCAAGCCTTTCCCGGGTATCCCGAGATTCTAGATCAAACCGGAAATGGTATCTAAAAGCATATAATATCAGCAGAGGGAAAATTGACAATTATACCACTGTAAATTGAGAAATAAACGCAGGAATCGAACAGTATTTTGTTGTATGTTGCAATTGAATCAACTCAAAGTTATTTCAAAGTCATCCTACTATTTCGTTGATGTAGCTTATAGTTTTAATGTAGGCCTATGAAGCACTGTTGGCCAACTGGTAAAATATTTTGAGGTTATTACAGCTAGTGAAAATGACAGTGTCATTTTACCGTTGACTGAAAGATATCACCCAGCTTGAATGCTCTCCTCTCCCCTTGCAGAGCAGCTGCCTGGCTATCAGGGGAATGGGGAACATTGACTGTTTTTACTATGATAACTTGCTTATGTAGTGACTTTGTTTAGCGCAGCATTAGATACACACACACACACACACACACACACACATATATATATACACACACACACACAGTGGGGGGAAAAAGTATTTAGTCAGCCACCAATTGTGCAAGTTCTCCCACTTAAAAAGATGAGAGAGGCCTGTAATTTTCATCATAGGTACACGTCAACTATGACAGACAAATTGAGAGAAAAAACTATCCAGAAAATCACATTGTAGGATTTTTTATGAATTTATTTGCAAATTATGGTGGAAAATAAGTATTTGGTCACCTACAAACAAGCAAGATTTCTGGCTCTCACAGACCTGTAACTTCTTCTTTAAGAGGCTCCTCTGTCCTCCACTCGTTACCTGTATTAATGGCACCTGTTTGAACTTGTTATCAGTATAAAAGACACCTGTCCACAACCTCAAACAGTCACACTCCAAACTCCACTATGGCCAAGACCAAAGAGCTGTCAAAGGACACCAGAAACAAAATTGTAGACCTGCACCAGGCTGGGAAGACTGAATCTGCAATAGGTAAGCAGCTTGGTTTGAAGAAATCAACTGTGGGAGCAATTATTAGGAAATGGAAGACATACAAGACCACTGATAATCTCCCTCGATCTGGGGCTCCACGCAAGATCTCACCCCGTGGGGTCAAAATGATCACAAGAACGGTGAGCAAAAATCCCAGAACCACACGGGGGGGACCTAGTGAATGACCTGCAGAGAGCTGGGACCAAAGTAACAAAGCCTACCATCAGTAACACACTACGCCGCCAGGGACTCAAATCCTGCAGTGCAAGACGTGTCCCCCTGCTTAAGCCAGTACATGTCCAGGCCCGTCTGAAGTTTGCTAGAGTGCATTTGGATGATCCAGAAGAGGATTGGGAGAATGTCATATGGTCAGATGAAACCAAAATAGAACTTTTTGGTAAAAACTCAACTCGTCGTGTTTGGAGGACAAAGAATGCTGAGTTGCATCCAAAGAACACCATACCTACTGTGAAGCATGGGGGTGGAAACATCATGCTTTGGGGCTGTTTTTTCTGCAAAGGGACCAGGACGACTGATCCGTGTAAAGGAAAGAATGAATGGGGCCATGTATCGTGAGATTTTGAGTGAAAACCTCCTTCCATCAGCAAGGGCATTGAAGATGAAACGTGGCTGGGTCTTTCAGCATGACAATGATCCCAAACACACCGCCCGGGCAATGAAGGAGTGGCTTCGTAAGAAGCATTTCAAGGTCCTGGAGTGGCCTAGCCAGTCTCCAGATCTCAACCCCATAGAAAATCTTTGGAGGGAGTTGAAAGTCTGTGTGGCCCAGCGACAGCCCCAAAACATCACTGCTCTAGAGGAGATCTGCATGGAGGAATGGGCCAAAATACCAGCAACAGTGTGTGAAAACCTTGTGAAGACTTACAGAAAACGTTTGACCTGTGTCATTGCCAACAAAGGGTATATAACAAAGTATTGAGAAACTTTTGTTATTGACCAAATACTTATTTTCCACCATAATTTGCAAATAAATTCATTAAAAATCCTACAATGCGATTTTCTGGATTTTTCTTTCTAATTTTGTCTGTCATAGTTGACGTGTACCTATGATGAAAATTACAGGCCTCTCTCATCTTTTTAAGTGGGAGAACTTGCACAATTGGTGGCTGACTAAATACTTTTTTCCCCCCACTGTATGTATGTATGTATGTATGTATGTATGTATGTATGTATGTATGTATGTATGTATGTATGTATGTATGTATATATATATATATATACATATACACACATACACACACACACACACACACACACGTATGTGGACACCCCTTCAAATGAGCGGATTCAGCCATTTCAGCCACACCCGTTGCTGACAGGTGTAGAATGGCCTTACTGAAGAGCTCAGTGACTTTCAACGTGGCACCGTCATAGGATGCCACCTTTCCAACAAGTCAGTTTATCAAATCTCTGCCCTGCAAGAGCTGCCCCACTCAACTGTAAGTGCTTTTATTGTGAAGTGGAAACATCTAGGAGCAACAACGGCTCAGCCGCAAAGTGGTAGGCCCCACAAGCTCACAGAATGGGATCGCTGAAGCACGTAGCACGTGAAAATCGTCTGTCCTCGGTTGCAACACTCACTGCAGAGTTCCAAACTGCCTCTGGAAGCAACGTCGGCACAATAACTGTTTGTCGGGAGGTTCACAAAATGTGTTTCCATGGCCGAGAAGCCGCACACAAGCCTAAGATCACCATGCGCAATGCCAAGCGTCGGCTAGAATGGTGTAAAGCTCGCCACCATTGGACTCTGAAGCAGTGGAAATGCGTTGTCTGGAGTGATGAATCACGCTTCACCATCTGGCAGTCCGACTGACAAATCTGGGTTTGGCGGATGCCAGGAGAATGCTACCTGCCCTAATGCATAGTGCCAACTGTAAGGTTGATGGAGGAGGAATAATGGTCTGGGGTTTTTCATGGTTCAGGATAGGTCCCTTAGTTCCAGTGAAGGGAAATCTTAATGCCACAGCATACAATGTCATTCTAGATGATTCTGTGCTTCCCATACAGTTGCCACAAAGTTGGGACGGCCCGTTCCTGTTTCAGAATGATAATGCCCCCGTGCACAAAGCGAGGTCCATACAGAAATGGTTTGTCGAGAACTTGACCGGACTGCACAGAGCCCTGACCTCAACCCCATCGAACACCTTTGGGATTAATTAGAACACCGACTGCGAGCCAGGCCTAATCGGCCAACATCAGTGCCCGACCTCACTAATGCTTGTGGCTGACATCTAGTTTAAAGCTTTCCCAGAAGAGTGGAGGCTGTTATAGCAGCATAGGGGGGACCAACTCCATATTAATGCCCATGATTTTGGAATGAGAAGTTAATGTAGTGCATGTTCCCTGTGACAGACAAGCAAAGTGTCAAATAGTACCAATAGCATAAAATCAGCACCATGGACAGCTGTCGATCAATTCCCAGTGAATCTGACCTTATAGTCAAGCCAGTGCTATCGCTTGTGTTAGTGTAACATGGACATGGAAACATTTTGTGAATGTCTATTTTCTTGAGAACTTTTGCAGACACAATGCATTAGGCATTTTGTTAGCAGTGAGCAACTGCAGTTTCTATTTTCGAGCCTCTGTAGTGCAACACAGCTGAAGTTTGGGAGTACTTTGAATGAACAAACTGTAGAGGAGCAATTTGGGATGGGAATTATCTACCGTGACTGCGTCGAGAGGTCGCATGTAGCAGTACATAGAAGTTATAGAAGCCATGTAGACTTTCTATTGGGGACTTTGTGTTGAGTATCCTAAATAAAGGTAGGCTTCTAGCGTTGCACATTTTGTATTTTTGCATTAGTGTGACATAATACACTTTTCTAACTCTAGAAAATCGATATTATTGTTCCAGAGTTCCTATTTTTAAAAAATGCAGGAATCGGGAAAGGAGCTTGGTCAGGAAACCGGCGTTAAAGATGAAATCCGCAGTTTGGGAAAGCAGTGCCAATTCACCCCCCTCCCCCCTCCCTTACGGCTGTTATCATTTTTGTTTTGTTGACAAAGCAGAGTTGGGGAGAGTTGCGCATTGTTATAAAAAAATGTGCAGTACATATACTGCTGTTCTATCACGCATGCAATGATGTCAGAGGGGAAGAAACTGTTCGTTGTTTGCAGTAACTTCATTGTGATATGACAAACGGACATGCCAGTTTCACCATTAAGGTTTCCAGCTTTAATCCCTGCACAGGGTTAGAGGTCAGCGGTTAGAGGTCGAGGGAGAAGTGTCAGGGTACTGGTAGCATTGCACATTTTGACAACATAGAAATTGTATATATTTGTTCTAGTTCCCGTAATTTTTTCCCCCTCGGAAATCGGGGAGGCACTTGGTCGGACAATCAGGTTAGAGGTGTGTGCATGTTCATGTACCTGTTGTGGACGAGCTCAGCCATGAGCTTTAGGACAGGAGTGGTGCATGCTGGTACGTGGTACCAGAGTTCTATGGCTCTCTGCAGAATGGGCATGTAGGCTGGGTAGCTGGGGGAGGGGTTAAGGACAACACTGTCGACCAATGACACTCCCTGCTTCTAGTAAAGGACAACACTTTGCCAATCACAACTCTTCTGCTACAGTGATGGTACAGTGATTCCCTATTCTACGACAGACAGTCATATCTCTTCTAGACAACGCATTCCTAACATTCTGTTACCTTGCAACCTCCTAAATCCTGGTCAGTAAAGGTCAGGTTAAAGGACAGGATTGAGAGTGTATAGAGGTCTGGGGTCATCCAGAGGTGAAGGATACATCCAGTCGAAGAGCATCATGAAGCTGGTCTTGGCGTTGAAGGCAAATGCGATTCCTCTCAGGTCTCTGACCAGCCCCACCAACGTCCTCTTGGCCTCCTGCTCGTTGAACGTGTTGGTGCTGAACATCTGAGCTACCGCTTCAAACGCCGCCGTCAGGGGCAGCATGAACTGTTCAAACTGGTCCTCATCCTCACCTACACACACATGAAAAGGTAAAAGAATGAAAGTTTGTAATTATCCAAATAAGAAAATAAAATCACTGATAATTGTGTAGATAGGTGTGCGTGTGTCTACCTAGGTCGACCATCAGCAGACGTCCCAGTGCGGTGTAGAATGTGGTGCGGCATCTCATGTCGCTGAGGTTTGATTGGTTGTTCACGCCCAGGAAGGAGAAGTGCTCGCTCTGACATAGGAGAAAAGCAAAGGGCATTACGGGAAAATAACTGGATCAAGAAGCATAAATTGAGTTTCAGGCGGTTAGGGTTAGGGATCAAAGGTCAGGGTTCTTACTGTGTGGTTGTTCAGCATGAACTGAACAGCGCTGAGTTTCACCAACTTCCTCACACTGCTGTATGTACACACACACAGTCAAGGAGACAACACAGGAGCTGGAATATAACAGAATACCAAAACCCCCCTTCACACACACGGTAAAGGATATCCTATGGAGAGGTCGTTGAGTAACTGAAGTGTCTTGGAGGTGATCGGTTCACACTGGCCCCAGTACTTCAGATTGGTGATGCTGCAATCACAAATGGTAATCAATCAATCAGTCGTTACTTCATAGTACCAGTACTAGTAACAATACCGCAGTAAACTCACATTTTTCCGATGAAGACGCTGAGTACCATTGTCTCATCATTCAGCCCCAGAACCTCTGACAGCCGCCGGTACAGCTGGGACACACACAGACACACATCATTAACCATTGGAACATCCCCCTGGAGAGAGAGCAGCTACACAGCTAAAGTAGGAGAGAACTATGATATAATCATCTGCTAGCAGCGTGACACCAGCCATACATCTCCACAGGGTTAAAGACGGAAACACACGCACCCATCAGCTCTGCTCTCATCTCCCCAGCATGGCCGTACATTCCACCACAGCTCTGAGGTCTATTAGTGTGTGAGGTAGAGGTGAGAAAATGCCTTTGTGAACTAACACACGCACTTGACTTTTTTTCCCCCTTACTAGCTCTGACTTTGCTGATAGCTACTTTATTTAGGAAAATGTACTTAGATTTTTTTGTTACATTACAGCCTTATTATAAAATTGATTAAATTGTTTTCCCCCCTCAATCTACACACAATACCCCATAATGACAAAGCAAAAACAAGTTTAGACATTTTTGCTAATGTATATAAAAGAAAAAACAGAAATATCACATTTACATAACTAATCAGACCATTTCCTCAGTACTTTGTTGAAGCACCTTTGAAAGCGTTTACAGCCTCGAGTCTTCTTGGGTATGACGCTACAAGCTTGGCACACCTGTATTTGGGGTGTTTCTCCCATTCTTCTCTGCAGATCCTCACATGCTCTGTCAGGTTGGATGGGGAGCGTCACTGCACAGCTATTTTCCGGTCTCTCCATAGATGTTCGATCGGGTTCAAGTCTGGGCTCTGGCTGGGCCACTCAAGGACATTTAGAGACTTGTCCCGAAACCACTCCTGCGTTGTCTTGGCTCTGTGCCACAGGTGAACCTTCGCCCCAGTCTGAGGTCCTGAGTGATCTGGAGCAGGTTTTCATCAAGGATCTCTCTGTACTTTGCTTCGTTCATCTTTCCCTCGATCCTGACTAGTCTCCCAGTCCCTGCCGCTGAAAAACATCCCCACAGCATGATGCTGCCACCACCATGCTTCACCGTAGGGATGGTGCCAGGTTTCCTCCAGATGTGACGCGTGGCATTCAGGCCAAAGAGTTCAATCTTGGTTTCAACAGACCAGAGAATCTTGTTTCTCATGGTCTGAGAGTCCTTTAGGTGCCTTTTGGCAAACTCCAAACGGGCTGTCATGTGCCTTTTACTGGCCACGCTACCATAAAGGCCTGATTGGTGGAGTGCTGCAGTGATGGTTGTCCTTCTGGAAGGTTCTCCCATTTCCACAGAGGAACTCTGCTCTGTCAGAGTGACCATCGGGTTCTTGGTCACCTCCTTGACCAAGGCCCTTCTCCCCCGATTGCTCAGTTTAGCCGGGCGGCCAGCTCTTGGAAGAGTCTTGGTGGTTCCAAACTTCCTCCACAGTGTTTTTGGGGACCTTCAATGCTGCAGACATTTGTTGGTACCCTTCCCCAGATCTGTGCCTCAACACAATCCTGTCTCGGAGCTCTACAGACAATTCCTTTGACCTCATGGCTTGGTTTTTGCTCTGACATGTACTGTCAATTGTGGGACCTTATATAGACAGGTGTGCCTTTCCAAATCATGTCCAATCAATTGAATTTACCACAGGTGGACTCCAATCAAGTTGTAGAAACATCTCAAGGATGAGCAATGGAAACAGGATGCACCTGAGCTCAATTTCAAATCACATAGCAAAGGGTCTGAATACTTATGTAAATAATGTATTTCTGTTTTGTCATTATGGGGTATTGTGTGTAGATTGATGAGGAAATGTTTTTATTTAATCCATTTTAGAATAAGGCTGTAACGTAACAAAATGTGGATAAAGGGAAGGGTTCTGAATACTTTCCGAATGCACTGTATGTGGTTGTCCAACCTAGCTATCTTAAGATGAAATCACTAACTGTAAGTAGCTCTGGATAAGAGCGTCTGCTAAATGACTAAAATGTCAAATTAAAATGTGAGGTAGAGAGTGTGTGAACTCAAGAGTGTGTGTGTGTGTGTGGTAGTAGAGTTAAGTTGAGCAGAGCTGAAGGTGGTTTGCCTAAGTAGCGGGCGGGTTAGAGTGAGGGGTGTCATAGAGAGGGGTATGTATCACCTGCTGGTCTGGATTGTTCTTTATTCTGACAGTTCAGACTCATATGGTCCATCTCACACATACACACCCTGAAATATCAAGATATTCCAGAGCTCTCATCATATGAATTATTCTAGAACTCCACCCCACTTCCATTGGGACCGTTCTGGCTAGCCATGTTAACAGTAACACTGACCATGTCACTAGGAAGGGGTAAGGGAGGATTACTATAACACCAAACAGACATGTAAGGGGGGGCTGCTCGCTCTACTGATGCCACTTATCTGGGCTGTTCACATTTTGCAGCCTCTGCCCAGCACAAAGAAAAAACAGTCAGTCAGTCAGCCCAAGTTGTATTGCAGAAAGGCTGTTTCTGCACTAACACACCCACAGACAATGCAGCCTTGGACAAAAGAGCTGCTAGTTCAAATTTAACACATAACTCTCACTAGTCTAAGAGAGGGAGGGAGGGAGGGAGGGAGGGAGAGATTAAACAGAGTTAGTCAAACATTTAATAGGATTGGATAAACTGTATTGTCGAGGCTTGGGCGGTGTCCAGATTTTCATATCGTCATAGCACACAAGGGGGTGCAAAGAACGCAAGAAAAGCCCATTGGGCATCTATTACCAGAATGCTAACAACATTAGCACAAACGAATAGCGAAACCACATAGACGCTGTTAACTAAATGCTAACAAGTGAAAACGAAAATAAACTAATTGCAATGACAGGCAAATACAGCTCATAAAGTTATACAATTATAGCTACCGAATGTCATTTTCGGTGAGTGTGGACATTGACAAGCGAAGGTGAATGAGAGAAATTGTGCAAATGAACAAAGTTGTGATGCATGCTTTTCTGAAGGGATATAGATAGATATAGAACACTACGGACACCAGCTCGCTTTCTCCCATTGTGCTATTTACAAACAAACACGTGACTGGCTCAACTGTTCTGGGGAACTACGGTAAAGCTTCACAATGTAAAATAATGTGACAGGTGAAATGAAGAAAGCAATCTGATTTATCTCCTAACGTATTGCACAAGTTGACTGCAGGTATTAACTTAAAAAGTAGCTACAAATATTCAAATGTATTGAAAAACTGCAAATAAATAGTTTTGACGGTATTGAAAAAACAAATATCCTGGTATACGGTACATGCGGTATGCCGCTCAAGCCTAGTATTGTCCCCGGCGGGGGACATTGTCCTAGACACAGTACTGCTGTGGATCATCTCAACATTAGATCACGTTTGAGGTCTGAAGCATAACAGTGTGTGTGTGTGCGCGGTAACAGTAAAAGTATTTACCTTGGAGGACTTTTGCACCTGATCTCCGATGTAGATTTTCCTGAACTGTTCGAAGAAGCTGAGCATGGCCAACTCCAACCGCTCGTTACCTGCCTGGGCCAGCCGCGAGTCCGTTAGGTTCATCAACTGGAGCACCCTGAGACAACACACACACTGTGATTGATTCATCTGCTGCAACATCGGTAGTAGGGCTGTCCCCCACAACAACAACAAATATTGGCCGACCGAGAGCTGCCCTGTTCTTTCGACCAACCAATTGGTCGAAACATTTAAACTTATTTTTCCCATATATTGACAGACACACCCTATATGTTTGAATAAAATCAAATACATATGCACTGAGCTTGTCTGATGCTTTAAGCACACTGTTTGATTAAATAAGACACAAATGACTCAAGAAAGAGCCCGATGGTCACACCGTGTTAAAAGAAATGCGAGTGCCTATGTGACTGGCGCACGGTGTCTCGCTCTCCTCCCTACTGCAGTGAAAAGGCACCACAGCACAGCAAGTGTTTATTGCGCTGTCCATGCTGAAGCTGCAACATAATTTCAGCCATTTAGTTTCTTACTTGTTTCTGACTGAAATCCCTCTTTTGTTTAGGAAGAACATTCCCTATTCCCTCAACCCTTGCTCTCTTTACGTGAAATATGTAAGCATCGCATGCATGTGACCAATAGGCTATCATAATCAGATCAATAAATTGGTTATAATAGTGAAGACATCAAAACTATGAAATAACACACATGGAATCATGTAGTAACCAAAAAAGTGTTAAACAAATCAAAATAGATTTTATATTTGAGATTCTTCAAATAGCCACCCTTTGCCTTGAGGACAGCTTTGCACACTCTTGGCATTCTCTCAACCAGCTTCATGAGGTAGTCACCTGGAATGCATTTCAATTAACAGGTGTGCCTTCTTAAAAGTTAATTTGTGGAATTTATTTCCTTCTTAAACTGAGCCAATCAGTTGTGTTGTGAAAAGGTAGGGGGGGTATACAGAAGATAGCCCTATTTGGTAAAAGACCAAGTCCATATTATGGCAAGAACAGCTCAAATAAGCAAAGAGAAACGACAGTCCATCATTACTTGATACGTAAAAGTCAATACGTAACATTTCAAGAACTTTGAACGTTTCTTCAAGTGCAGTCGCAAAAACACCATCAAGCAGTATGATGAAACTGGCTCTCATGAGGACCACCACAGGAATGGGAGACCCAGAATTATCTCTCATGCAGAGGATAAGTTCAATAGAGTTACCAGCCTCAGAAATTGCAGCCAAAATAAATGCTTCGCAAAGTTCAGGTAACAGACACATCTCAACATCAACTGTTCAGAGGGAACTGTGTGAATCAGGCCTTCATGGTCGAATTTCTGCAAAGAAACAACTACTAAAGGACACCAATAAGAAGAAGAGACCTGCTTGGGCCAAGAAACACGAGCAATGGACATTAGACCGGTGGAAATGTGTCCTTTGGTCTGGAGTCCAAATTGGAGATTTTTGGTTTGAACTGCCGTGTCTTTGTGAGACGTGGTGTGGGTGAACGGCTAATCTCTGCATGTGTATTTCCCACCGTAAAGCATGGAGGATGAGGTATTATGGTGCGGGGGTGCTTTGCTGGTGACACGGTCTGTGATTTATTTAGAATTCAAGGCACACTTAACCAGCATGGCTACCACAGCATTCTGCAACAAGGCTGTGTAAGGGCTATTTTACCAAGAAGGAGAATGATGGACTGCTGCATCAGATGACCTGGCCTCCACAATCCCCCGACCTCAACCCAATTGAGATGGTTTGGGATGAGTCGGACGGCAGAGTGAAGGAAAAGCAGCCAACAAATGTGGGAACTCCTTCAAGACTGTTGGAAAAGCATTCCAGGTGAAGCTGGTTGAGAGAATGCCAAGAGTGTGCAAATCTGTCATCAAGGCAAAGGGTGGCTATTTGAAGAACCTCAAATCTATTTTGATTTGTTTAACACTTTTTTGGTTACTACATGATTCCATGTGTTATTTCATAGTTTTGATGTCTTCACTATTATTCTACAATGTAGAAAATAGTAAAAATAAAGAAAAACCTTTGAATGAGTAGGTGTTCTAAAACTTTGGACCGGTAGTGTATATACTACCGTTCAAAAGTTTGGGGTCACTTAGAAATGTCCTTGTTTTCGAAAGAAAAGCAATGTTTTTGTCCATTAAAATAACATCAACATGTTCGGATCACAAAGAAGAACATGTGAGACGCAGACCAAATGAAAAGATGCTGGAGGAGTGCTTGATGCCATCTGTCAAGCATGGTGGAGGCAATGTGATGGTCTGGGGGTGCTTTGGTGGTGGTAAAGTGGGAGATTTTTACAGGGTAAAAGGGATCTTGAAGAAGGAAGGCTATCACTCCATTTTGCAACGCCATGCCATACCCTGTGGACGAATGAGTAGGTGTGTCCAAACTTGACTGGTACTGTATATGGATGATTTATAAAGCCAGCCACATTTAACAGTTAGGCTATTGATTTTAGGCCTAATTACATTGGGGCTTCCTCTCTCCTCAATTTTCTTAGACAATTAGGTTAAGGGAAGGGCTGTTTCCCCATCTCTGCTGCTGCTGCCTCCGCCGCATTGTTCTCAATCCCAATATGCTGGTTAACTTTTTAATTATGCACATAGCAACATAGGGAAAGGCAACAATTCTACGGCGCACCGAATATTATTTTTCAGACCGCGGACAGCGACCGTATCCAACGCGGGAGAAAGCGCACTTGTTATAAAATAATATTTGATTTATTAGTGTTGCACCATTATTTTTTACAGCCTATCGACCAATCGACTAAATGGGGTCAGCCCTAATCCGGAGGTATATTTACAATAGGATATATAGGTGGCGGTATTGGTTAGGGTGAGGTTACTTGTGTGTGGACGTACCGACAGACTAGTTCTCCGTCCATGGCATCTTGTTCATCTGTGGAGGCGAAGGACACTCTTCCTCCAATGACCGCCCCGATTATATACACCAACCATGTTAACCTTCCTGTAGAAATATAAATATATACAGCAACAATAGCAACCTGCGTGGTAACAAAAAAATGTTTGTTAAAAGCGCTATATTTTCACATATTTCTTTGATTGATTGATAGAGAGACAGCGAGACTCACCCTCCTGGACAGTGATGTCGATGGTACTAGAGTTGGTAGACTGCAGTAGTTCCTGGTAGGTCTGTGCTGATTGGTCGAAGAGCTGGACCAATAGGGCACAGGTCTTCTCGTATTCACAGCGACCGATTGTAGAGAGCTGGTCTAACTGCTGCTGGACTAACCCTGCGTCATCTAGAGGGTCCTCAAGCCCATCCCTACACCCAAACACGTGAAAATGGTTTCAAAGTTCCACAATTTGACCTGTGAGTGTGAGAGTGTTAGAGTGAGAGAGAGTTACCTGAGGATGATGCAGACAGACTCGAGGCGTGAGGTGATGTAGGCCTTGGTGACTTCAGGTGTGTATGTCTCTAGGAGGTGAGGCTCGGTGGCTTTAACATAAGGGACCGACGCTGCCAGGCGCTGCCACAGGCTCAACAGGTAGTGGACAGAGTTAGGGGCAAACTCCCAGTGCTGGAACACACACAATGTAAAAGGTTAACATACAACAATGACAATCTTTTTCTGATATATCAGTAAGGAGGAAAAGGTTTTCGGCAGAACATTAACGCTTGCATCTAACATACCATCCCACCCCACACACAAGTGACATGACTAAGGCATATGAGCTCGGGGTGAGTGCGCACACACACAGTACCTGTAGACTGGTGACAGTAAAGTTGGCTATAAGCCTGATGACTTCTGGGTAGTTTTCTACTTTGACCAGCTCTCCTAGCTGGTAGTTACTCTTCAGTCGCGCCAACAGACGACAAAACTCATGGTAGTTGTTAGGGTCTGAGAGGCTCTGGAACACACAAGCACAGCATTGTTGGTTGCGGCACATGATGTGGTATCATAGAGATATGGTTCAGCAAGAAAAAGGGAGAACATCATTTGACACAGCACAGGGTCATGTAACATGCAATAGTGTGTGTGTAATACCTGTGGGTTCTCTAGTATCCTCTTGACTCCGTCCACCAGGTGAGAGAGGAACTTGGCTCGCTCTGCGTTGTTGAACAGAGACCTCCTCACTGACGCTATCTGGACTAGACACGACAACACCTACACACACACACCATTAAACACTACACCCATTCTGTACTGAAGTGAACATACTAGACACACACACACATTCAGCTTAACTCACCAACGGGGAGAGGGAGGGAGGGATGGAATGATACAAATCAAAAAAGAGCTGGAGCGTGGAAGAATCCAAAAACGCTGTGAGAGAAAGAGACAGACAGATTAGCTTACTACACAGTAATGGGTGGCACCGTACTGCTATTTTACAGAAATGGGAGAACGCGTTACCTGATCTCCAGGAGGTGGGGATCTGAACAGTGCAGAGGTCATCAGAGGACTCGTCTGTGGACGTTCCGATGAAGTCATAGTTCAGACAGTTGTGACTGAGCTTCAGCAGCTGCATCAGCAGACCATGCTGACTCTCATCATTCAGGTTCAGGTTCTTACCCGACGCCTAGACACACACACGTTTAGTTCCCAAGAACGACTGGAAATGGATGTCAATAGGTATGTCAACACGTTAATACAATCTCTCTCACACACACACAGGCTGCTGCTGCTACTAAGACTACTGCTCCTACCACCACCACTAAACACACACACCTGTTTGAGGAGATTGCAGGACAGGGTGAATATGTCGAAGAGGGACGAGTCTCTGAACGATGAAGCAATCTTCCTGTGTTTGGTCAGAGGGTGGCTGGTGTCTGCCTGTACACACAACAAACACAGATTTTACTCTCACACACACACACAACACCACCACCATTTTAGATTAGAGGAGAGAAGGGGAAATAAGAGGAGAGAGATGTGGAGTAGAGGGAGGAGAGGTAGTGTACCTGGTTGATCTCGTTGGTCAGTTGGGATAGGATGGTGACTCCTATGATGCAGTGTTCTACACTGTCCTGCTGACAGATAGAGAGACAGGCAGATTCGATCAGCTCACTACTACCTACTTCAAGAAAACTCATTCTATTGGCTAAAACACATTCTATTGGCAACACAGACACACACGTCTGTACCTGTAGGAAGCGTGTGACGTCTGCGATGACGTTTCTGAAGACATAGTCGTCTTTCTGACAGTCGAACCAGCCAAGCTTGGTGATCCTGGAGGAGACAAACACAAGGAGAGAATAACTCACATGGAGGAGAGAGAGATGAGGAGAAGAGAGGACGAGAGGGGAGCGGAGAGAGGTTTACCTGGAGTACAGCTGGATCAGAGCCTGGGTAACAAACTCTGCCAACTTCGGCCGCGTCGCCAGATAGTTCAGCACATAGTTCCCTGTACGCACACACACACAGATATGAGCCTTATGAACTGACTTGTTGAGCATGAATATAGACTGCTGCAATGTGTGCGACTGAGTCTTACGGATGTCGATGCGCTGCTCTAAGGGAAGAGGGTTGCTGGTGCGCGATACCAGTTTAGACAGACAGGTAGCTGCAAGGAGCTGAGAGTAGGAAGACTAGAGAGAGAGAGCGAGAGAGAGAGGGGAATATGGGAATACAGGCATAGACAGAAGGAGACACCGCAACATCAGCTAAGCTTTTTTTCCATCAAGTAATCATGTAAATATCAACAGTTTATTGATATAGCGTCAGTGTGTGTACTACTCACGCTGCCTCTCTCCAATAGTAGCTGACACTTGCTGAGACAGTCGGGGCTGTTAGTGAACTCCACCAGAGCTTTCTCTGCCTGCAGCCTCACCCCCGTCTCTGTTGTCTCGTACAGCTGCTTACACAGGATCTCTAGCTGGGCTAGGCTCTACTCACACACACACAGGGGAGAGAGAGACATGAAGTGAGTAGAGCACCAACAACGTCCCATGTCAACAGCCAGGAGACAGGTGTATAGGTGTCGACAGGTGTATTGGGCTGTGTTCAGTACGGCACAACGATGTAGAACGTTCAGACAGAAATAAGACAGACTGCAGCCTATTCCACACAACAGACATGCCTCGCTCTCATTTTTACAATGAGGAGAAAGTTGACCAAAATAAACATTCAGTAGCGCCCTATTGAACGTGCCCCTCGTTAGATAGAAACACAGGGGCTAGACACCAGACAGACATAGTAGTGGTTATAGGGGCTGGGTGGGGCAGACACCAGATAGTTAACTAACCATTGACCCACACTAACTAACATACTAACTAAATCCATCCACCTACCTGACACTAAATCCACCAGTAACATTGAGCAGATTCTGCAGAATCCCGGAGCTAGTCTGATGCTAGCTACTGATATAGTAAAGGATGTACTAGTATAGACAGGGTGGGTGCCACATGGCTTGGGAGAAGAGGACTGCTACACATAGATAAGAGCTCAATACCCCAACACTGCTGCTGCTGACACACACAGTGCGCACACACCTACTAATATTGCTCCTACGACTACACAGTCCTGATGCTGTGTAGTACATAGCTGGCTAAGGATGTGGGCTAGCTAGATCATGAAGTCATACAGGTTCCTGAGAACCCTGTCAAGATCTAATGTTCTGGGCAGGCCAAAATAGAATGTGCGTGTCTAGAGCGTGCCACGTGTGTGTTTGTGTGTCGTGCTGTGCTGTGCATGATGACTTTGCAATAAGAGACAGTTACATCACACGGTCAGGCATCATGACCAGCAAGTGCATCCCTCAGTGCGAATGCATCTGTAGTAATTATTGATAAGCTATCTATCCGGGTATCTCACGAGCCTGCTAAGCTAAAGTTACCTAAATACTGACACCACAGATCTCTAAATAGTGTATTTCTATGTACAGAATTAACAACATTGGAGGGGTGATGACAATTTAATCAACACATAGGTAGCTACATAATAAACTGCCCGACTTAGCTAGCAACAAAATAATTAGCCAGGTACTCTGTTGCATCAGCAGTGTAGCTGGCTAAGTTAAGTAGTCACCGACAGCTTGAGGTTACTATAAACCCAAAGAGTAGCTATGGAGAGCTTGAGGCAGATATAAACTGTAAGACTTTTCTGTAATTTCAACAGAAACACTGTAGAATGCACAGTAAAATACAGTAAATGTGTTTTACAGTATTAAACACTGACTGCATAATGGGTAAAATTATGAAAAATACTGTTATTAACTAATTGGAAGCCTCTGGTAAAAATTACTCTAACATGCTGTATTTCTTTTTAGTAATAACTTATGCCTACTGTAGATTCAAATGTTCAGTTTCAGGTGACAATCTCATGCTGTCGGGTAAGACATTTTTAGTAAATATCTTTTTGAAGTGGCTGTGAAGTGGAATAATATTTTCAGCAGCTGCTAGATTGACTTGTTTATAAGTATCTTTATTGCTAGCCGACTTTCAATTACTGCATGTTTTCTTAGCTAACCAAGCTAGCTAGCTGGCTAACGTTGCCACAAGCCATTTCGGTCTGCTCTAAATTGCTCGTCAATATCTTGCTGAGCAACCTAGAAAAACATCACCCAGATAATAATTGTTGTGATGATGATAGGCTTCGCTGTACAACAGCTTCTGAGTGCAATAGAGAATACACACGAGTGCAGATAATGTTTTCGCCATTAGTATAGAGAAATGTCCTTGTTTCTAGCAGTTCAAAAGATATGACCCATATTACCGGCACAACAGGTTTTTCGGATTGACGTACTCACGACCCTGGGCAGCTGTAGCCCATCACAGTGTCGCCGGCTGTAGTTAACGTGGGATTTTTTTTTATTCTTCCAGGATTATATTTCAAGTAGGATAGCAGCTTAAACAATAAATAACTCATATTGGTAGCCATCTAGATGTCACCTTGATATAGTCTACTCAATGGGGAGAGCATGAACGGCAACAACAACGTTGTTAATTTAAACATTGTTCCATAATGTTACAGTATTAGCTAAACCTGTTCACTTTACCAGTAGTACGTAAACATTTGGTGGCACAGAAAGAAAGGAAAAGGTTGTGAATCTGGTAAAATAATCAGTGGCATTGTGTAGGCCAGGGCTCTCCAACCCTGTTCCCGGAGAGCTACCGTCCTATAGGTTTTCATTCCAACCCTAATCTAGCGCACCTGACAGGGTTCCCTTAGGAAAATTTGGCGCCGGACAACGTGACCGGCAAGATTTAAATTGACCAGACACTTGAGAAATTTACCGGACATCCATATGCATTGGGTGCGTAACGCCTTAGGGCGTCCACTCACAGTGCTCAAAATCACATTTAGATTATTGTAATTCATCTTAACAGAATATAAATTAACCTGTTAAGTTTTGATAAAATAAAGTATACTAACATGACAGGTTTGATTGAAAAGCAAAACATTGCCAGTTGCATATTCATCCCTACTATAAATCATAAACGAATATAATTGAAAGAAAAACCTTTAGCCTAGAAGAACAAGTTGCCTACACAGTAATAAAACAATGTCCAAATATAATATCTGTAAAATATAATTTGCAAACGACCTGTCCTATAGGCTATTTGTATGAACAAAACACAGATGTTTTAAAATACAATCTAGTCCTCTCCAATTTAATTTAGTCTAGGCCTGAACATTTTAATTAGGCCTAATAAATAACAAAACATGGCTGTCTAAGAACATCTGGGCCGGCCCGCCCCACTCCCGCTGCGATTCAGCACCACAGCAGTGGAAGGAGGCCACTCTAGACAGCCACAAAATGAAGAAATTATAAAACTGAGGTTGGACAATCAAATTAGATATGTAAATAAACAAATGTAGTTAAGGCTGGTTCATTGAGAGAAAGCTTATTGTACAATGCTCCTGTGAAACAGCCAGAGCCATGTATTTATGAAAGCACTTGTCTCCAATGCTCCAATGATATCTCACTCTTTTTACACTTCTACTGAGTGATGTTAATAAATGTTATGTTTATTGTAATTTGAACTATCCTGGGGTCTTGACTCGTGTAATGTGTGATATACGTGGCATATTGATAACTCTGTTTCCTACTATAGGCAGTTGGCTGCCTAGTGATTGCAACATTGTAACTCTCCGATGTGAATAGTTGGCAACGATGTTTCGTTTCCAAGTGCTACTGAATAAGCGCAACTGAAATTAACCAATTGCACACGATACACATCATTACTCGACTCTATCAATCCATTCCAAATATTTATACATGACACGGGGGCAACATATGCTGATCTTGCCTAGGGCAGCAGCAGACCTGCTAGGACCGGGCCTGACGAACACAATAATTTGCCTCTAATTTACTTGCATTTGCGGCAGACCTTGGCTTGGTCAAAGTGCGTCGCTGCTGTTGGGAAGTCAAAACTGTCCAACTCCTTGGAGCAGCTTGCAGCAGCTTGCAGCCTCTTTACTTTGTCCTCAATAAGGCGCGATCTTGACTCTGGTCTTTACTCTGTTTTGGAGAAAGAAACCCCTCTCAGCAGGTACACTGGAAACAGGGATAATCAACAAAATCGTCGCCAATTTTGGAGCACATCAACTGGTATTTCCATCTGCCAGACAATTTGGCCGGCAACAATTTTATCGACTTTTCATTTATTTATTTTTAAATCGGCCAAAAGCAGGCATTTACCATTTGACGGAAATTCTGGCACCTGATTTGAATAATTAGCTGGTTGATCAGCTGCATCAAGTAAGTTACAACTGGGGTTGGAGCGAAAAACTACAGGAGAGTAGCTCTCCAGGAACAGGGTTGGACAGCCCTGGTGTAGGCTATACCAATGTTTTATTAGTTAGCTAGGGTTCGAAGCAGGTGTATCTAGCCGTCTTATTTGTTCAATGCCTCAATTGATTTCATAAACTATATTGGATATATGCTGTAGGTTCGAAGCAACCCAAGATGATGAACACTGAAGATGGGACAATGTGCATGACAAGGTGGCCCAGAGGAAGCCAGCTGTTCTCAACCACTACATTGCCCCATTCGTCCAAGAGCTCACTGAGTTTGAATGAATACCTCTAGTGAGGTGCAAGTACACACACAACACCAACTTGATATGTCCCTTGTCACCTGTCTTTATACCCACAGTGCTGTCATTCTATTAATGTATTTTTCTATGCTTGTCCTAGGGGTGAGAAGAGCTGACAAATCAGAACTGAGGATGATTGTTATGGAGCCCCATTAGGATCACCTGATGCTGCGCTGACTTCTCTCTCCTGCCCAAACTTTCCCGTTGTGTTTCACCGCCTCTGAACCCCCTTACCCCAAATATAGTTGCCCCTGACAGACCTAGGACTGTACCCAATCCCAATTTTAACTCCATCTCCCTCACCAATATAGTTTTTAAATTAGTGTTGTAATGATGCTCTTATTTGGTTACATGTGTTAACTGTTGTTACTTCTATTGCCAATTCTGTTAATTTGTTGTTACCAATTAGAATAAATACATTTTATGTACAAATGTATTGTTCATCTTACATTTTGATTTCAAGGACAATTTCACCAGAGTTGCCAGCTTAATACTGTAATTTTGCTTTACAGCAAAGATGCTGTAATTCATTTCACAGTACTATTTTCCTTACTGTAAAACATTACAGCATCCCTCTAAATGTACAGCAGGGTTGAGGTGATATGTTTTGCAGTATGGGAAATAGTACTGTAAAATATTTTACAGCATCTCTGCTGTAAAGCAAAATTAAAGTATTAAGCTGGCAACTCTGGTGCCAGTATAATGCTGTACATTTACAGGGAAACATTGTACAATGTAGTTAATCTATTCATTGCTTGAGGTGTCAGCTGTAAGTGCTACCTAATGTCCATGGTACAAGGCGTCCACATGACAGCTCTACACAGCCAGCATTCCAGCTACAAGCTAGTTATGTAGAATTGGCTGGAAAGTGGGCTAGTTGTGCAAGGTAAATGTTAGCTGTTTTGTTAATGCTATGCTCCATGCCAGAGTTAGTTAGCTATTCGTGTCAGTTTCGCAATGGAACATTATTGTTCTGGTTGCAAAATATGCACGGTGTGGTTTAAGTAGCCAACTAACAACAATGCACGAGCTGTCTAGCTAGCTACATTCCAGCTCACAGCGTGTAAAAACTCAATGATATTTCGAACGGGATAGCGCGGGAGAAATGTCTTGTGCTGATTGTAAGCTAGCAACAGCTAATTAGTTCGCTAACCAATAGCACAACATTGAGGTCTGATCAAGCAAGCCAATCATAATCGAACAATGACATTTGCACATTATATACATTTTAGTTCAGGACGGCGAAGGCTGTAGTGAGAGTTGCTAACCAATTAGTGCTAGCTAACGTTACTGTCGCTAGCAAGCATTTCCCCCATCTTCTCCTAGCTAGCAGATAGGCCTACCCATTGAAAAGATCTGTTGAAGGTGTTGTTTAACGTTACTTCCTTAAAAGGCACGAGATAAAACACAATAATGAGATGGCTAGCTGCTACAAGCGATACATTCGCCCCGTAGAAACCGTCCTGTTTCATAAACACAAATGTGTTGTTCTGTCCGCATCTCTAGGTAGTTAGCTAGCTGAACGGCGAAAGCTAACGTTACACGATGACAGGCCACAAGTCAACACTGCAGTCCGCATCCTCTACATATCACACACAACCTGTACGGCGACTGCTTTATGGATGCTTTGGGGATACATTCACTCTATATATGAAATAACATATCTAAATATATATTACAGCTCATTCAAAGGCTTATTGTGGATGTATATACTACAAAAACATAAAGCTGGGGTTACCTGCACATGATCCGCCATTTTGCTCCATTCATGCTCCTCTCTCACTCCCCCAGACAAAGTGAATGCGCGCAGATTTTCACATTCACTAAGCATTTACGCTCGCGAGTCGCGCAATCGTTGGGAACCCCGTGCAACTTTACAGAATAAAAAATTGCGTAAAATAAAATACTGCTCACATAAAGCAAACCCGCTCTTTGTTTACATGGCTCTTAAAGGGAAACTGCTTAATTCTGCTAGTTTCTGTTCTGGAATTAGTTTAATCAAACAGTATATAAAGGGTTATGACTGTGGCACTGCATGTTAAATAGTAGTTAAATACGCGTAGATATGTAGTATTCCAGTGCTATGTGTCTGCTTTGGGGATTGGGGACATAAATGTTGTAAACCTTTGCTTCCTTTAATAATGCTTTGCTTCACAGTCTAGAGCCAACGGAAGTGTTCAGGTCTCAGGTATGGTTACACATCACGCAAGCATGGATTCAAACTACCTTTACACTTCAGCCCATTTTGACCTCATTCTTCTTGCAGATATCCATTCGAGTTACGTGCCCAGTGTGACTGACAGGATTTGAACCTGGCTCTCCAGGTTCCAAAAAAGCACATAAACCAACTAAACCAAAACCTGTGCATTAGCTCAGGGAACCAATGGGGAGCCAACACAAGTTCTCAGGTCTCAGGTAAGGTTACTTAGATCACCTCTGTTACACTATTATATTATCACAGATGGACCAGTAGGCCTAAACAACATCATTCTGAGTGAGGTCATGCCAGTGCTATTCTCAGGAATATGGATTTCCAGGACAGTTCCATGTTTTACCACCAGATGACACCCCCCTCTAACAGTCTATGTTTCAATCCTTTGGTTGAATTTTAAAAAAAGAAAAGTGCCTGCTTTATGACTACAGGATAATAGATGGTAAATGTCATCATGTCTCAATGGGAAGGTATGTGGGTGAGATGAGAGGTATACCCTGGTGTTGTCCAGTCACAGTCTGACCTAACCTGTCTGCAGCAGCAGGAGACTGGCTGGGGAGGGAGAGAGATGGCTGGTCTTATGGATGTTTATTTTTCACCCACATTACTAGCCTCTCTTCTCTCTCTCTCTGTCTCTCTCTGTCTCTCTCGCTCGCTCGCTCTCTCTCTCAATTCAATTCAATTCAATTTAAGGGCTTTATTGGCATGGGAAATGTATGTTAACATTGCCAAAGCAAGTGAAGTAGATAGTAAACAAAAGTGAAATAAACAATAAATATTAACAGTAAACATTACACTCAGAAGTTTCAAAAGAATAAAGACATTTAAAATGTCATATTATGTATATATACAGTGTTGTAACAATGTGCAAATAGTTAAAGTACAAATGGGAAAATAAATAAACATAAATATGGGTTGTATTTACAATGGTGTTTGTTCTTCACTGGTTGCCCTTTTCTTGTGGCAACAGGTCACAAATCTTGCAGCTGTGATGGCACACGGTTTTTCACCCAGTAGATAAGGGAGTTTATCAAAATTGGGTTTGTTTTCGAATTCTTTGTGGATCGCTGTAATCTGAGGGAAATATGTGTCTCTAATATGGTCATACATTTGGCAGGAGGTTAGGAAGTGCAGCTCAGTTTCCACCTCATTTTGTGGGCAGTGTGCACATAGCCTGTCTTCTCTTGAGAGCCATGTCTGCCTTCTCTCTCTCTCTCTCTCTCTCTCTCTCTCTCTCTCTCTCTCTCTCTCTCTCTCTCTCTCTCTCTCTCTATCTCTCTCTCTCTCTCTCTCTCTCTCTTATATATATATATATATATATATATATACAGTGGGGAGAACAAGTATTTGATACACTGCCGATTTTGCAGGTTTTCCTACTTACAAAGCATGTAGAGGTCTGTAATTTTTATCATAGGTACACTTCAACTGTGAGAGACAGAATCTAAAACAAAAATCCAGAAAATCACATTGTATGATTTTTAAGTAATTAATTTGCATTTTATTGCATGACATAAGTATTTGATACATCAGAAAAGAAGAACTTAATATTTGGTACAGAAACCTTTGTTTGCAATTATAGAGATCATACGTTTCCTGTAGGTCTTGACCAGGTTTGCACACACTGCAGCAGGGATTTTGGCCCACTCCTCCATACAGACCATCTCCAGATCCTTCAGGTTTCGCGGCTGTCGCT
Source organism: Coregonus clupeaformis (assembly GCF_020615455.1). NCBI lineage: Eukaryota > Metazoa > Chordata > Actinopteri > Salmoniformes > Salmonidae > Coregonus > Coregonus clupeaformis. The sequence goes on from NC_059206.1 coordinate 17,783,767, forward strand.
GGGCAATACGGACTTTCAGCTCCCTCCAAAGATTTTCTATTGGGTTCAGGTCTGGAGACTGGCTAGGCCACTCCAGGACCTTGAGATGCTTCTTACGGAGCCACTCCTTAGTTGCCCTGGCTGTGTGTTTCGGGTCGTTGTCATGCTGGAAGACCCAGCCACGACCCATCTTCAATGCTCTTACTGAGGGAAGGAGGTTGTTGGCCAAGATCTCGCGATACATGGCCCCATCCATCCTCCCTTCAATACGGTGCAGTCGTCCTGTCCCCTTTGCAGAAAAGCATCCCCAAAGAATGATGTTTCCACCTCCATGCTTCACGGTTGGGATGGTGTTCTTGGGGTTGTACTCATCCTTCTTCTTCCTCCAAACACGGCGAGTGGAGTTTAGACCAAAAAGCTCTATTTTTGTCTCATCATACCACATGACCTTCTCCCATTCCTCCTCTGGATCATCCAGATGGTCATTGGCAAACTTCAGACGGGCCTGAACATGCACTGGCTTGAGCAGGGGGACCTTGCGTGCGCTGCAGGATTTTAATCCATGACGGCGTAGTGTGTTACTAATGGTTTTCTTTGAGACTGTGGTCCCAGCTCTCTTCAGGTCATTGACCAGGTCCTGCCGTGTAGTTCTGGGCTGATCCCTCACCTTCCTCATGATCATTGATGCCCCACGAGGTGAGATCTTGCAATGAGCCCCAGACCAAGGATGATTGACCGTCATCTTGAATTCTTCCATTTCTAATAATTGCGCCAACAGTTGTTGCCTTCTCACCAAGCTGCTTGCCTATTGTCCTGTAGCCCATCCCAACCTTGTGCAGGTCTACAATTTTATCCCTGATGTCCTTACACAGCTCTCTGGTCTTGGCCATTGTGGAGAGGTTGGAGTCTGTTTGATTGAGTGTGTGGACAGGTGTCTTTTATACAGGTAACGAGTTCAAACAGGTGCAGTTAATACAGGTAATGAGTGGAGAACAGGAGGGCTTCTTAAAGAAAAACTAACAGGTTTGTGAGAGCCGGAATTCTTACTGGTTGGTAGGTGATCAAATACTTATGTCATGCAATAAAATGCAAATTAATTACTTAAAAATCATACAATGTGATTTTCTGGATTTTTGTTTTAGATTCCGTCTCTCACAGTTGAAGTGTACCTATGATAAAAATTACAGACCTCTACATGCTTTGTAAGTAGGAAAACCTGCAAAATCGGCAGTGTATCAAATACTTGTTCTCCCCACTGTATATATACACTACCGGTCAAAAGTTTTAGAACACTATATATATTTTTTATTTTTGTTAGTTTTTTATTTTTGTTTTATTTCTTCTTCTTATTATTATTATTATTATTATTTTTTTCACCTTTATTTAACCAGGTAAACCAGTTGAGAACAAGTTCTCATTTACAACTGCGACCTGGCCAAGACAAAGCAAAGCAGTGCGATAAAAACAACAACACAGAGTTACATATGGTGTAAAACAAAACAAAGTCAAAAATACAACATAAATACATATATATACAGTGTGTGCAAATGTAGCAAGTTATGGAGGTAAGGCAATAAATAGGCTATAGTGCAAAATAATTACAATTAGTATTAACACTGGAATGATAGATGTGCAAGAGATGATGTGCAAATAGAGATACTGGGGTACAAATGAGCAAAATAAATAACAATATAGGGATGAGGTAGTTGGGCGGGCTAATTTCAGATGGGCTGTGTACAGGTGCAGTGATCGGTAAGGTGCTCTGACAGCTGATGCTTAAAGTTAGTGAGGGAGATAAGTGTCTCCAGCTTCAGAGATTTTTGCATTTCGTTCCAGTCATTGGCAGCAGAGAACTGGAAGGAATTGCGGCCAAAGGAGGTGTTGGCTTTGGGGATGACCAGTGAGATATACCTGCTGGAGCGCAGACTACGGGTGGGTGTTGCTATGGTGACCAATGAGCTAAGATAAGGCGGGGATTTGCCTAGCAGTGATTTATAGATGGCCTGGAGCCAGTGGGTTTGGCGACGAATATGTAGTGAGGACCAGCCAACAAGAGCGTACAGGTCACAGTGGTGGGTATTATATGGGGCTTTGGAGACAAACGGATGGCACTGTGATAGACTACATCCAATTTGCTGAGTAGAGTGTTGGAGGCTATTTTGTAAATGACATCGCCGAAGTCAAGGATCGGTAGGATAGTCAGTTTTACGAGGGCATGTTTGGCAGCATGAGTGAAGGAGGCTTTGTTGCGAAATAGGAAACCGATTCTAGATTTAACTTTGGATTGGAGATTCTTAATGTGAGTCTGGAAGGAGAGTTTACAGTCTAACCAGACACCTAGATATTTGTAGTTGTCCACATACTCTAGGTCAGACCACGTCAAGAGTAGTGATTCTAGTCGGGTGGGCGGGTGCAAGCAGCGTTCGGTTGAAGAGCATGCATTTAGTTTTACTAGTGTTTAAGAGCAGTTGGAGGCTACTGAAGGAGTGTTGTATGGCATTGAAGCTCGTTTGGAGGTTTGTTAACACAGTGTCCAATGAAGGGCCAGATGTATACAAAATGGTGTCGTCTGCGTAGAGGTGGATCTGAGAGTCACCAGCAGCAAGAGCGACGTCATTGATATACACAGAGAAAAGAGTCGGCCCAAGAATTGAACCCTGTGGCACCCCCATAGAGACTGCCATAGGTCCAGATAACAGGCCCTCCGATTTGACACATTGAACTCTATCTGAGAAGTAGTTGGTGAACCAGGCGAGGCAGTCATTTGAGAAACACCTACTCATTCAAGGGTTTTTCTTTATTTTTACTATTTTCGACATTGTAGAATAATAGTGAAGACATCAAAACTATGAAATAACACATATGGAATCATGTAGTAACCAAAAAAGCTTATAGCGTCATTCCCAAGAAGACTCGAGGCTATAATCGCTGCCAAAGGTGCTTCAACAAAGTACTGAGGAAAGGGTCTGAATACTGATGTAAATGTGATATTTCCGTTTTTTAAATTTTTAATACATTTGCAAAAATTTCTAAAAACCTGTTTTTCCTTTGTCATTATGGGGTATTGTGTGTAGAGTAATGACGGGGGGAAACAATTTAATCAATTTTAGAATAAGGCTCTAACGTAACAAAATTGTTTTTTCCCCCTCATGAGCTCAATTTTAAATCTCATAGCAAAGGGTCTGAATTCTTATGTAAATAAGGTATTTCAGTTTTTTATTTTTACTACATTTGCAAGAATTTCTTAACCTGTTTCGCTTTGTCATTATGGGGTATTGTGTGTAGATTGATGAGGGAAAACAATTATTTAATCAATTTTAGAATAAGGCTCTAACGTAACAAAATTGTTTTTTCCCCCTCATGAGCTCAATTTTGAATCTCATAGCAAAGGGTCTGAATTCTTATGTAAATAAGGTATTTCAGTTTTTTATTTTTACTACATTTGCAAGAATTTCTTAACCTGTTTCGCTTTGTCATTATGGGGTATTGTGTGTAGATTGATGAGGGAAAACAATTATTTAATCAATTTTAGAATAAGACTGTAACGTAACAAAATGTGGAAAAAGTCAAGGGGTCTGAATACTTTCCAAATGCACTGTGTGTTGTGATGTCACGAGAGGCTGTGTCCTGGAGGGACGTTACATCCCCCTGAGGTGGCTGCAACCCCAGACAGCTATGGCTCCATCTGCTGGTATGGTCGGGAACTCCACCCCTCTATGGCCAATCTTCCCACGCAGCTGAAACAAATGAGGAGCTGATGAGCTGAAGGTTGGGGAAGGGAAGAGACACAGTCTCCAACCTGGGCTCTCTGGAGGACAAGAGTGCTGCACGTCCACTTCCATGAGGAATATAAGGATTTGGAGATACTTACCTTTGGGAAATACTCACCTTTGGATATATGCACCTGTGGAAATACGTGAGAGACATTTGGAAGGACTTTTTGCTGGGTTGGCCACTAGCTGCAACGTGGACTACAGTAAGGCTGGGGAAAAGTTATCTGAGCGAGTGAGAATTATGATTTTGGATGTGGAAGAGACATCCCTGAACTGTTAACCCTTAAAGAGCCACAAGAGAACAGAATTTTGTTATATTTTCGTTAATTTCCCAAGACCTATAATAAAATCCTTGTTTTGTTTGAACCTTGTCTCCTTGCACTACTTGAGCAATCCCGCTGAAAGCTGTGTAGCCTCTCGTGACGTCACAGATGGTGGAGAATACGGGCATGCTCAAGCGTTAATAGTGCATGTCAGAGGAGGATACCGAAGGTTTGATCACCCAGTTTTCCAAGTTGGCCGTAGGCTCCCCGCTCGACTGAAATGGAGGACATATTGAAAGCCCTTGTTGCTGGCCAGCAAGCCCAGATGCAAGCAAACGTGGCTCTCTTGGAGGAGCAAAAGAAAGCCAACCTTCTGAAGGCAGAGGAATTGCAGTTGCAGAGACAGAGGGTGGTCCAAAATACCCGCCCAATAAAGGCAAGTGACTTTATATCTAAGATGGGAGCTACCGATGACATTGAGGCATACCTGCATGCATTTGAGGCCACGGCCACTAGGGAAGCCTGGCCCAAGCAACAGTGGGTTGGTCTGTTAGCCCCCTTTCTAACCGGGGAATCGCTGAATGCTGTCCGGGACCTGGGCCCTGACCAGGTTACTGACTATGATGCCCTGAAGTCTGAGATCCTCAGCAGATATGGACTCACAAAGTTTGGTATGGCCCAGCGCTTTCACAGCTGGACCTTCCAACCAGACCAACCTCCTCGGGCGCAGATGCATGAACTTGTCCGAATCGCAAGGAAATGGCTGGATCCGCAGAGGAATACAGCAGCGGCGGTGGTGGAGGCCGTTGTGGTGGATCGTTACCTCACGCGCCCTGCCTTATGAGGCAAAACGGTTCATCAGTCAACAGGCCTTGACCACGGCTGATCTGACCGTGGAAGCTGTGGAAAAGTACCAGGCCACAGCGGAGATGCTGAATGCTTCCCGAAAAGACCCCAGGAGGGCGGCCCCACCACAAATGGGAAGAACCCGTCCAAAGGACCCCCAAGGTCTCGAACCCAGCCACGTCAGGACTTATCCCGGCTCCAGGGGGAGCCAGAAACCAGGCGGGTCCAAGAAGAGTACACCAGGAGGGGGAAACTCGACAGTGTTACCGGTGTGGGGAGATGGGACATATCTCCTGGCAGTGTGGGAAACCAGCCGAGGAACCTATGCCCACTGCGGAGTCCTCCAGCTCAGCACCCACACACCGTTTTGCCTCGCTCTTGGGAGTCGTAGATGGCGGCCCAGATCGACCCCCCACCTGCCCGGTAACTGTGAATCACCATGATGTGGAGGCCTTACTGGATTCTGGTAGCCGGGCCACCCTGGTGCGTAAGGATTTGGTGGGCCCAACGTGTCTGACCCCCGGGGAAAGTCCTCCCAGTTTCCTGTGTCCATGGGGACACCAGAGAATACCCCATTACTGAACTTACAATGACCAGCACACGGGGAACCATACACACGGCGGCGGGGGGGTGGTTGATTCCCTCCCCGTCCCTGTCCTAATTGGGACGAGACTGCCCAGCCTTTTACCCACTCTGGAGAGAGTCTCAGGAGAGGATAACCCGAGTACCTCGGAAACGGAGAGGCAAGACTCATCCTGGGAAGGCTCCGGTGCAATCCTCCGAGTTACTCACTCCCGCCCGGGCTCTGATAGGGATGGCAGGTGCCCAGACCGACACAGAGACGGAGCTACAGAATCTGGACAAAGAACTGTCTGGTCTGAAGGGGACCGCTGAGAGGTATCGTTTGTTAAAGCAACAGTTAGACATGAAGACAGAAGAGTTAGATATCCTCCAGGCTAAACTCCAACAGAGCTCCTTCCATAAGCAACAGGAGGAGCTGGAGAGGCTGCGCAGGACCATCGAGGAGTGTGAGGAGACCCTGCGCAGTAGTAAGGAGGTCCAGAAGAAGGCAGAGGAGAAGTACAAGGTGTTGGAGAACAAGATGAAGAATGCGGAGGCAGAGAGAGAGAAGGAACTGAAAGCTGCTCAACAGAAGCTAAACTCTGCTAAAACCAAGGCTGATGCGTTCAGTAAGAAACTCAAGGAGAGACAACAGGAGGCTGAGTCCCTGGTCCTAGAGGTGGAGGAGTTGAAGAGAGAGCAGGCTGGCAAGCACCACGGCAATGCGGACGCCCTCTCCGGCGTGATGCCTTCTTCGCTGCCTTTACCCCAGCGAGGACGTCGGTCCCGAGGAGGGGGATGTGTGATGTCACGAGAGGCTGTGTCCTGGAGGGACGTTACATCCCCTGAGGTGGCTGCAACCCCAGACAGCTATGGCTCCATCTGCTGGTATGGTCGGGAACTCCACCCCTCTATGGCCAATCTTCCCACGCAGCTGAAACAAATGAGGAGCTGATGAGCTGAAGGTTGGGGAAGGGAAGAGACACAGTCTCCAACCTGGGCTCTCTGGAGGACAAGAGTGCTGCACGTCCACTTCCATGAGGAATATAAGGATTTGGAGATACTTACCTTTGGGAAATACTCACCTTTGGATATATGCACCTGTGGAAATACGTGAGAGACATTTGGAAGGACTTTTTGCTGGGTTGGCCACTAGCTGCAACGTGGACTACAGTAAGGCTGGGGAAAAGTTATCTGAGCGAGTGAGAATTATGATTTTGGATGTGGAAGAGACATCCCTGAACTGTTAACCCTTAAAGAGCCACAAGAGAACAGAATTTTGTTATATTTTCGTTAATTTCCCAAGACCTATAATAAAATCCTTGTTTTGTTTGAACCTTGTCTCCTTGCACTACTTGAGCAATCCCGCTGAAAGCTGTGTAGCCTCTCGTGACGTCACAGTGTGTATATATATATATATATATATATATATATATCTGTCTCTCTCCAAAGTAAACATATATGAACGTATAAAATAGATGACAGGGAAATAATCTTTCTTTCTCGCCATCCCTCTCTCGCTGTTGCCGTTAAGTGTTTGTTTACACTCCAAACATCAACAAAACCGATTGTGGTATGGTCATTTTAGGGACTTATGGCCTGGGTGAGGGTTATTTTAGGATTGACGGACATACAGTATTGGTAATCCCCCATAATCCTTCAGTGCTGCCTCTGTCCACTGAGGAGAGAGATAGGTTTTTAATACCCCTACAGGACCACTATCTATGTCTCTCCCCTCTTCTAAGGGATAGTTCGAAATTTACTGGGGTGGGGAGGCTGGTCCACAAAAGGGGAGGGCTGTCTAACTTTTTTTTTGCTTTGGTGAGGGTTGTGTGTGTTTTTATTTGGCACAGGGGAGGGTAGTGCGTTTTGTCCCTGATTAACATTCGCCATTTTGCAGGTTTGACTATATAATGTATTCCATATAGCCACATTTCCTAATTCGCTTGCGTGCACCTCCCCTATCAAGATGTTTTGGTACTTCCCTTATGCACTACGCTTTTCCACACGCTTACTGGTCAATATACCCAGCTAGCACATTTGGTTCCTTGGAAGTTGTAGGAACATATGTTTTTGGTTTCCCATTGGTTCTGGGAACGAAGCCTTAAGTTTCCTGACCAGTAAAACTGAACGTTTGTTAAACGGAAATGAACATTTCACCTGTTTGGGGAACTTTCATTTTTAGATTGCAGGTAGGTTCTGAGAACGTTTTACTATGGTTCCCTGAACAATTTTCTAGGACGTTTTAATGTTCTGAGAATGCTTAGTTTGGGTTAACTGTTTTGAACTCCAAGCACAAATAGGACACACAAATGTAATTTGCTTAGGCATTAATCATGGAAACACATTTATTTTTTATTGTGACACGGCATCAGTGAGATTCTAACCTATGACCTTCAGTTCTCTAGCCATGAAATTAGTCCAATGAGCCACCAGGATTTTTTTTGTTCCTCATACAAAGCTGTACATTTTAGTATATTCTAACAGACCCCAATTGAAAGGAAACAAGCACTAATTAATATCAGGTGTGGCCAATCTTGCATGCTTTCTCAAACAGCTATAACTGTATATGCATTCGTAAATCAGGTATTTTCTTGAGTTGGGTTCTGGGATGTAACAACTGTTGAGCATCTGAGCTTATGGTTGATTGTGGAGGAAAGGGGTTGAGTGTGTTAGAGTATGTGTGTGTGTGTGTGTGTGTATCCCACATCTGTTGCAAGGGGGTAAGGACGTTAGGGAGAATATAGGATGAACCACAATAATTGTTTGCTATAATAAGAATTGCTTGACAAAAATGTAATATAATACAATGGCAATCCGGGTTATAGGTAACAATCCTTCGCATGAACTGCCAACATTATTACGCATATTAATTGATAATGATGGAAATTAAGATATGCAAGATATTTGAATATATATGTATTTTTAATAGCTATATATACAGCTGAAGTCGGAAGTTTACATACAACTTAGCCAAATACATTTAAACTCAGTTTTTCACAATTCCTGACATTTAATCCTAGTAAAAAATCCCTGTCTTAGGTCAGTTAGGATCACCACTTTATTTGAAGAATGTGAAATGTCAGAATAATAGTAGAGAGAATGATTTATTTCAGCTTTTATTTATTTCATCACATTCCCAGTGGGTCAGAAGTTTACATACACTCAATTAGTATTTGGTAGCATTGCCTTTAAATTGTTTAACTTGGGTCAAACGTTTCGAGTAGCCTTCCACAAGCTTCCCACAATAAGTTGGGTGAATTTTGGCCCATTCCTTCTGACAGAGCTGGTGTAACTGAGTCAGGTTTGTAGGCCTCCTTGCTCGCACACGCCTTTTCAGTTCTGCCCACACATTTTCTATAGGATTGTGGTCATTGCTTTGTGATGGCCACTCGAATACCTTGACTTTGTTGTCCTTAAGCCATTTTGCCACAACTTTGGAAGGATGCTTGGGGTCATTGTCCATTTGGAAGACCCATTTGCAACCAAGCTTTAACTTCCTGACTGATGTCTTGAGATGTTGCGTCAATATATCCACATAATTTTCCTTCCTCATGATGCCATCAATTTTGTGAAGTGCACCAGTCCCTCCTGCAGCAAAGCACTCCCACAGCATGATTCTGCCACCCCGTGCTTCACGGTTGGGATGGTGTTCTTCGGCTTGCAAGCATTCCCCTTTTTCCTCCTAACATAACGATGGTCATTATGGCCAAACAGTTCTATTTTTGTTTCATCAGACCAGAGGACATTTCTCCAAAAAGTACAATCTTTGTCCCCATGTGCAGTTGCAAACCGTAGTCTGGCTTTTTTATGGCAGTTTTGGAGCAGTGGCTTCTTCCTTGCTGAGCGGCCTTTCAGGTTATGTCGATATAGGACTCGTTTTACTGTGGATATAGATACTTTTGTACCTGTTTCCTCCAGCATCTTCACAAGGTTCTTTGCTGTTGTTCTGGGATTGATTTGCACTTTTCGCACCAAAGTACGTTCATCTCTAGGAGACAGAACGCGTCTCCTTCCTGAGCGGTATGACGGCTGCGTGGTCCCATGGTATTTATACTTGCATACTATTGTTTGTACAGATGAACGTGGTACCTTCAGGCGTTTGGAAATTGCTCCCAAGGATGAACCAGACTTGTGGTGGTCTAAAAAAAATTCTGAGGTCTTGGCTGATTTCTTTTGATTTTCCCATGATGTCAAGCAAAGAGGCACTGAGTTTGAAGGCAGGCCTTGAAATACATCCACAGGTACACCTCCAATTGACTCAAATTATGTCAATTAGCCTATCAGAAGCTTCTAAAGCCATGATTTTCCAAACTGTTTAAAGCAGGGGTGTCAAACTCATTTTAGCTCAGGGGCCACATGGAGGAAAATCTATTCCCAAGTGGGCCGGACCGGAAAAATCATGGTATATATAACTTAAAAACAACAACTTCAGATTGTTTTTTTTTTTCAATTTAAAGTTTTATTAAGTTTTCAATCAACCAACCAAACACATTCCACATTCACAGATGTGAATTAAAAATAAAAAATAAAAAAAATAATAATAATAAAAAAAAAAGTTTTATATATGTATATATATATATACATACATATATATACATACATACACACATACATACTTACATACACACACAAATAATAATTATAACAAAATTTAAATTATAGAACTTGCAGCAGCACTATCAAGGTTCTTATTAGCTATTTCCAGCCTTAGCTGAGATGACGAGCCAATAATTAGTTTTTAGGTTTTACAGCACCTTACACAACACGCATCTGCCCATCTCCCTGATTCCCCCATTCACTCTGTCCAATTTGAAATATAGTTGAGTAGTGGAGACCAGAGTCTATCAAACTTGGGCTGTCTCTTGTGGAGGTCATAAGTGAGCTTTTCAAGGGGGAGAAAGTCAACAATCTGGTCAATCCACATTTTAAATGTAGGAGAAGTATTAGAGGCCCACAATAGAAGAATACATTTCTTAGCAAAGTATGTAATGGTCATGAGCAAATTTTCTCTGTCAGGATCAAGAACAAAGTCCTGCTGGGCATTAAGAAGATAGAGACACGGGGTCATATCAAACTGTACATCTAGTATTTTCTGTGCAGCAGTATGTATAGATTGCCTAAATCTGGCAATCTCTCTGCAGCTCCAAAATACATGCATATAGGTTCCACTTTCAGAGGTACATCTATTACAATTAGGAGAAATGTCTGTTTTCATTTTATGGAGTCTCAGGGGAGTGTAATAAAATTTGTACAAAAATTTGTAATTAGATTCTTTCATTTTTACATTAGTAGAGGAGCAGTATACCCTGTCGCAAACCTCCGCCCATAACTCGTCACTGATAGTCAGACCAAGGTCCTTTTCCCATATTATTTTCAAAGGAGTAAGGAGGATCCTCCTTTCTCAGAAAGGAGTCTATAGATATAGGATATTTTGCCTTTAATGGATTGTGCTGTGACAAGAAGGGTTTCAACTTCATTCAACTGAGTTCTAAACCTCCTCTTGGAAGTAAATGAGGAGATGACATGTCTAATTTGTAGATATTTAAAAAAATGGGATCTTGGCACATTGAATTCATTGCAGAGCTCTTGAAAGGATTTCAGTGTAGTGGTCTTCTGATGAAATAGGTCTGAAAAGGTCCTGATTCCTAGAGTATGCCAAAGATTAAAGTTGGCATCTCTCAGGGCTTTTGGCAAGTCTGGGTTGCCTACTATAGGCGAGTGAGAACATATTTGGGAGGAGATGCCCAAGTATTTCTTACAGTCCCTCCACGCTCGTAGGGTACTGTAAATCACAAATGTTTTGGCTATGTTGCCCACTTCACTAAAGTTATCAATGAATATAGTTGAGCTTAGTGGCAATGAACCACAAGATTGGGCTTCTATCTGGCTCCACGTTGACTCTTGTCTGTTTGTGATCCATGTTAGCATGTTGCGGATTTGGGCAGACCAGTAGTACAATTGAAGGGAGGGAAGGGCAAGACCACCCTTAGATTCAGGTTTCGATAGAGTGGAAAGCTTGATCCTAGGTTTTTATTGCCCCATATAAATTTGGTGATGCTTTGGTTAATTGTTTTGAAAAAGGAAGCTGGGAGATAGCATGGGAGCATCTGAAATAAATAGTTCAGTCTAGGGAGGATGTTCATACGGATTACATTAATTCTTCCTACTAAGCTAATTGGGAGGGAGATCCAGGTTTGGAGGTTGTTCTTGATTTGATCCAGGAGTGGAAGATAATTCTCTTTGAAAAGCCTATTCAGATCTGGTGTTATGAATATCCCAAGGTATTGAAACCCCTGTGTCTTCCATTGGAATGGGCATAGTGTCTTCATAGAACTGGTGAGTATAATATTGAGAGGGCAGACAGTGGATTTGTCAAAATTAATCTTATAACCTGAAAACGTGCCATACTGAGCAATTGTATCTAAGATGGGAGGAAGGGATTTCTCAGGGTTGGATATGTAGAGCAAGACATAATCCGCGTAAAGCGAAATCTTGTGCTGCAGGCCGCCTGCAGGAACACCCATAATACTTGGATTGCTCCTTATCAATTCTGCCAGAGGCTCCGCCCCCAACAAGTAGAGCAGGGGGGACAGCGAGCACCCTTGTCTTGTGCCCCGTCCCAAAGGGAATCTGTCAGAGTTCAGTCCGTTAGTAGTCACCATGGCATTTGGATGAGAGTATAGTGATTTGATCCATTTAATAAAGTTTGGGCCCATGTTGAACTTCTCTAAGACTGAGAACAGAAAGCTCCACTCCATCCTGTCGAACGCCTTCTCAGCATCCAGTGAAGCCAGCAGGACAGGGGTCTTCTGTGCGTTTACTTGATCAATAATATCAAAAAGACGGCGAATGTTATCAGAAGAGTATCTGTCTCTAATAAATCCCGTCTGGTCCGCTTTTATTATTTTGGGAAGAAGAGTGTTTAGTCTTTTGGCGAGCAATTTGGTGATTATTTTGTAGTCGAAATCCAACAAGCTTATGGGCCGGAAGGAGGAGCAGGATAGGGGATCCTTGTCTTTTTTGAGCAACACTGTAATGCGAGCTGTGTGCATTGAGTCTGGGAGAACTCAGTTTTTGCAAAAATCCTCCAGCATTGGCATGAAAATAGGGCTAAGCTGGGGCCAAAAAGCTTTGTAGAACTCTCTGTGGAATCCATCTGGGCCTGGGGACTTGTTAGGTGGCATGGAGGTAATTGCCTCCAGGATCTCCTCAGGAGTGAAGGGGGAGTTGAGATCTTCTTGGTCGGTCTCTGATAGTTTAGGTAGCGAGATTCCCTCTAGGAAGGAGTGGAGTTCTGCCTCCGTGTGTTTTCTCTCAGAGGTATATAGTTTGCAGTAAAAATCATGAAAAGTTAAATTGATATTTTTTGGATCATATGTGACCTCATCCTCTGCTGTTCGGATAGCCATAATTGTACGCTCTGACTGCTCTTTTTTAATTGATAAGCAAGCAATCTACTAGGCCTATTGCTATACTCATGGTATTTCTGTTTAGTAAAGAAAACTTTTTTTTAATCTCCCGAGTATAGTCCAAATTCAGTTTGGCTTTGGCTGCTTTAAGTTGACTCCAGGAGGTGCTGTCTGGGGATTGTTTATGTACTTTTTCACAGCGTTCCAGCTCCCTCTCCAGATCTAGCCTGTGTGCTTCCATTGCTTTTTTCTTAGAGGAAGCATATGCAATTAGATGACCTCTTAGTGTGGCTTTAGCAGCGTCCCACATTGTGGCCGGAGAAACAGGAGAATCTTTGTTGTCTTGTGTGTAGTTGTCTATCCATGTAGTTACCAATGTATGGAATGCTTCGTTTGATAGCATGGAGGTGTTGAATTTCCAGCTCTTTGATCTCGGGATGTTTTTGCAGAGGTCAAAGCGGAGGTGGACAAAGGCGTGATCCGAAAGCGCTATGGGTCCGATTGTACACGTGGCTGAATTTATGAAACTCTTTGGGATAAAAATGTAATCTATACGGGAGTAGGTGTTATGGACATTAGAGTAGTATGTATAGTCCATAGCTGAGCTATTAGTCTCTCTCCAGATATCTATCAGTCCCATCTCTTTAGTAAGAGAGTTCAACATCTTTGCAGATCTAGGATTTGTGGTGGTGATTTGAGATGATTTGTCTAGGGTTGGGTTCAGGGTACAATTAAAATCTCCGGCCAACACTCCAAAGGAAACACAATGCTCATTGAACAGAGTTATCATTTTCGACATAAAAGCAGGAGTATCTGTGTTAGGGGCGTATATGTTTAAGATAGTAATTGGTTGCCCATACAGTGACCCAGTTATCAAGATAAATCTCCCCTCCGGATCAGATATGTTTTTGTCAATTATGAATGGAACATTCTTATGGATAAGTATTGCTGTACCTCTACTGTTGGATTTGAAAGATGAGAAATACACCTGTCCCACCCAAGCTCTGCGGAGTTTGGCATGTTCAGCATCACAGAGGTGTGTCTCTTGCAATAGCGCGATGTCTGCTTTTTTCCTTTTTTAGAGCACATAGTATCTTTTTCAGTTTTATTGCATGGCCTAGACCGTGGCAGTTCCATGTCAATAGATTTAAGGTACTAGTCATCGTCATCGAACAGTAATCGAACTTTAGTGCAAGTCATCTCTGGGTAAAGGTGGATCGTAGTTACAGCTGCGTTCACATAAAAGGAAAATAAATGGTTTACATAAAATAACAATCTCTGAACACCCCAGCCGAGTTCCCAAACAACTCGACATATCCCGTTGGATCTATTACCTCCCCGCTCAGTCACAATTCTGTGTTCCAACAAAAAAAAAGACCGGGAACAGTTAGCAACGCACAACGTCTCCCCCTCCCCACCAAAGAAATGCCTCATCCTCTCCGCCCGCATTGAGTAACTAACAACGTAGCCCCGTCCAGACCACATTAAGAAAGGGAGAAAATAAAATCAATAGCCCAGCCTACATACAGTAGGCCTAAGTTATAATATGGGGCCTATCCCTCTCAGCTAAAGGAACATAAATATAGATTGGACGGCTATAATGAAATTTAGCAGGGCGGTGGGTCTTTGGATATCGGCTATATGTTGTCTTACCTCCTTTAGTAATAACAGTAATCGCATTAATCGCATTTAGTCAATGGTCCATTTCTCATTGACCGGGGTTGTCTTTCAAAAAAACGTTTTGCCTCTTCGGGAGTTTTGAAGTGTCGCAGGGCTCCTTGGTGAAGAATCCTGAGCTCGTTTGGGTATTTGAATCCCCTAAAGATGCCTCGGTCAATGGAGCATTTCTTCACCTCGTCAAACTCTCGGCGCTTTCGGCGTATTCCAGCTGACAGGTCCTGGAGTAAGGTGAGTTTGGCGTTTCCCACTGTAATGGTGTTGGTTTTCGCCGCCTGTAGGACTCGTTCCTTGTCGGTGAATCTCAGGAAACGATATGGTGATTGGGCGCGGTGGTTGTCTGGCTGCTGGTGGGGGCCTCAGTGCTCGGTGAGCTCTCTCGAGTTCTATGGGCCTGTCGGTGGACAGGTGGAGCCACTCGGGAAGTTTGTCTTGCAGGTAGCGGATCAGTGGCATGTTTCCCTCTTCTTTTTCACCCAGATTTAATAGAACACAATTATTCCTTCGCCCCCTGTTTTCCAGGTCCTCTGTTTTCTCTTCCAGCTGCTCTATTTTTTTTTAGCATATGCTATTGTTTCCATGGCGTCTGTCAATAAGTTTTCCGTGGATAGGATTCGCCCCTCTGCCTCGTCCAGGCGCCCCGCGTTTATGGTTATCTTGTTGTTTATGTCAGGCAAGGCATTTTCCAGGATTGTCACCTTGCCCCCTATCGCACTGAGCTGAGCGTTAATGGCATCTAGTTTAGTGTTGAGTTCTGTACGTTGGGATCTCAGCTCAGAAAAGATGTCTTCGACAGAGTGCGAGGTTGGCATTCGTTGGGCCTCGGGGGGGGACGGGTCCTCTTTCTCCTGGCTAATGGCGCTAGCTTTTTCTGAAGCTAGCTGCTTCTTGGAGGCTTTTTCCGTCGCTAGTACTCGAGTCCGGGTAAAAATGTCCCCTGTAGTGTTGCCTTTTGAAGCCGCCATGACTTTTTGACTAAAGCTAAATGAGTTTAAACTTGAAGTGGAGGTAAGATTAGGAATTGGAAACTACTTGTGCGGAGCTCCTAGTTCATGCGGCCATCTCGTTCAAGGGTCACGTGATCTCGTTTTCTTTGTTTTAATACGATCAACATACAACATAAAGCTGGAGCCTGAGGACAGTGTGTCCAAAATAGTACAAGCACAACATCACTATTAATCATAAAACACGTCAAGTTTATTTGAAAATTCTAAAGAAAAAGAACACAAACACACAATGGCTCCGTGATTAACAGAACTGTTTCACAGATCACAGAACTATATCAGGGTGTCATTTCTCAGGCAGAAATGTAGATAAAAATAATGAAATCCTGTTCCCCAAACAAGTGCAAGAACCACAGAGTCAAGAATAGGTTAAATATACAAATAAAATAAAATCAATTAAAAACAATAGCACATCAACATAAAAACATATAAACATAAAGCTGGAGCCTGAGGACAGTGTCCAAAAGCACAACATCACTATTAATCATAAAACACCTCAAGTTATTTGAAAGTTCTGAGGACAAAGAACACACAAACACACAATGCCTCAGTGATTAACAGAACTGTTTCACAGATCACAGAACTATATCAGGGTGTCATTTCTCAGGCAGAAATGTAGATAAAAATAATGAAATCCTGTTCCCCAAACAAGTGCAAGAACCACAGAGTCAAGAATAGGTTAAATATACAAATAAAATAAAATAAATTAAAAACAATAGCACATCAACATAAAAACATATAAACATAAAGCTGGAGCCTGAGGACAGTGTCCAAAAGCACAACATCACTATTAATCATAAAACACCAAGTTATTTGAAAGTTCTGAGGACAAAGAACACACAAACACACAATGCCTCAGTGATTCACAGAAGTATATCACAGATCACAGAACTATATCAGGGTGTCATTTCTCAGGCAGAAATGTAGATAAAAATAATGAAATCCTGTTCCCCAAACAAGTGCAAGAACCACAGAGTCAAGAATAGGTTAAATATACAAATAAAATAAAAACAATTAAAAACAATAGCACATCAACATAAAAACATATAAACATAAATCTGAAAGCGTTGCTCAAACTCCCGTAACAGTCCCGTTATTTTATCTTTGAACCGCTTCATGTCTGCCACATGTTGGGTCGCGCACACATTTTTCAGACAGGGGAAGTGAGCTGCATCACCACCGGCAAGTTGCGTCTCCCACAATGACAGCTTCAACTTGAAAGAACGTATGCTGTCATAATACTGCGTGACAACTTTGTTGCGCCCTTGCAGCTGTTTGTTCAAGTTATTCACGTGCTCTGTAACATCCACCATAAATGCAAGGTCCGGCATCCATTCTGCGGAATGAAATTCTAACACTGGTTTGCCCTTTTCTTCCATGAACTGTTCAATTTCTTCTCGTAAATCAAAGAAACGCCTCAGCACAGCACCTCGGCTTAACCATCTTACCTCAGTGTGGTATGGCAGGCCATAGATGTGGTCTTTCTCTCTGAGAAGGCTGTCAAACTGACGGTGATTCAGGCTTCTGGATCGGATGAAATTAACAGTTTGGATGACCACCTTCATGACGTTATCCATCTTTAATGACTTGCAACACAAAGCCTCCTGGTGCAAAATGAAAAGTCAAAAAATCACGTCCTCCATTTGCAGATTGCACTTTCTCTCTGAACTTTGTCACAACGCCTGCTTTTTTCCCGATCATTGAGGGCGCACCATCTGTAGCCAGGCTGACAGCGCGGGCCAGTCCACTCCGACCCTGTCCAGCGCGCCGACGAGTGCGGTAAAAATATCAGCTGCTGTCGTTGTATCTGTCATCGGCACCAACTCCACGAACTCCTCGGTGACGGTCAATGTGTCATCAACTCCGCGGATGAAAAAATGGCCAGTTGTGCAACATCTGTAATGTCCGTGCTTTCATCAATTGCAACCGAAAACGCAATAAATGACTTTACTTTTTGCTTCAACTGGCTGTCCAAATCCACTGAAAGATCGGAAATCCTGTCTGCAACTGTGTTTCTTGTCAGGCTGATATTTGCAAAAGCCTGCCGCTTTCAGGGCACACAATCTCTGCTGCCTTCATCATGCATGTTTTTACAAATTCACCCTCACTAAATGGTTTTGAAGCCACTGCGATTTCATTAGCAATGAGGTAGCTAGCTTTCACTGCAGTGTCACTGATGTCTCGGCTGTGAGTAAACACAGACTGCTGTTTCTTCAGACCCGCCAACAGTTCCTTCACCTTCTCTCATCTCCGTGGTCCTTGAAAGTTGTCATATTTGTCGGCATGAAGACTCACATAGTGGCGACGAAGGTTATATTCTTTCAGCACTGCAACATGCTCTGAACACACCAAACATACAGCTTTCCCATTCAATTCCGTGATTAAATAGGATAACCATTTTTCTTGGAACACTCTGCACTCTGTGTCCACTTTTCTCTTTTTGACAGAGACATATTGGGGCAATGAGGGTGCCAAAGCACATAATGTTAAAAGTAGAAGCCGTAATAAATATCGCGGGCAAAACAAAGTAGTTCATTGGCTGCACGTGCTTGACCTACTTGCTCTGCCCCGGTATAAACAGTTTGCTTGCTTAACACAATTGCTATTGTGCCATCCAGTGGACGCAATTGGAACAGCAGTTTATTTTATTGAATTTAAACCCCCCCCCCCCCCAAAAAAATCATCTCGCGGGCCGGATTAAACCCGTTTGCGGGCCTGATCCGGCCCGCGGGCCGTACGTTTGACACCCCTGGTTTAAAGGCACATTCAACTTAGTGTATGTAAACTTCTGACCCACTGGAATTGTGATACAGTGAATTCTAAGTGAAATAATCTGTCTGTAAACAATTGTTGGAAAAATTACTTGTGTCATGCACAAAGTAGATGTCCTAACCGACTTGCCAAAACTATAGTTTGTTAACGAGAAATGTGTGGAGTGGCTGAAAAACAAGTTTTAATGACTCCAACCTAAGTGTATGAAAACTTCAGACTTCAACTGTATATTGAGGTGAGAGCATTGGAAATGCTTTTGGCGGTTGACCTGCTTCTGTTTTGTGGGTGGCACTGTGTGCTGTTTTCGAAGGATGGGTCCTGGCCTCTCGGGGGCCTAGGGATCCGGGGGGACGTGGGTGGTATGCCGATCACTGGGATGACAACCCAACTTGGGATGGGGAGGGGCTTTAGCGGGGGGAATAGTGGAGAACAATTGGAGGGTTACTTAGTAGCAATGCAAATATAATGGGACAGCTATATGGACACTCAATCACTATGGTATTTTTTATTGGTAAATTTACAAACATATATTATGATAAATAGATTTGAAACCTGTATCTCATTATGGTAAGTGGTGAAATAAGTATAGCCAGTTATAATTGTAATGGCTTAGCAGATAATAACAAAAGAAGAACAATATTTACATGGCTCAAAGAGAAGGAATATAATATCTGTTGTTTACAGAAAACTCATTCAACAATTCTAGATGAAGTTGTGTGGGAAAAGGACTGGGGGGGGGGGCGAAATATACTTATATATATACAATATTCTCCCATGGGCAAAGAAACTCAAAAGGGGTGATGATATTAATTAACAGTAATTTCGATCCAAATGTGCAAATTGTCCAAACAGATCCGCAAGAGAGATGGATGATTTTAAATATGTTATTGGACCATAAACAGAGATGGCTCATTAACCTTTACGGACCAAATAATGATGATCCACACTTCTTTGACAATATATATAATAAATTATCAACCATGCAAGCAATACAAGACTCTATTATTATGGTGGGAGATTATAATACTGTTTTAAATAGCTCAATGGACCGTAAAGGAAGTCACACTACAAACTATCACCCTCATGCGCTTAAGGAAATCATGAATGTCATGGATACATTAGAATTAGTAGATATATGGAGGCTTAAATATCCTGACCTAGTGAGATATACATGGCGGAGACTCAATCAAGCTAGTCGTCTTGACTTCTTTCTAATGTCATTCTCGTTGGCACCAAAAGTTTAAAAAGTGTTGATAGGGGACAGAATGCGGTCGGACCATCATATAATTGGCATATACATTACTCTTACTGAATTTCCACGTGGGCGAGGATATTGGACATTTAATCAAAGCCTATTGGATGATAACTTGTTTTTAACTAGGACAGAGGAAATTATAACTGTTTTTTTCCGACATTACATAGGTAGAGCAGATCCCCATATTGTATGGGACACTTTTAAATGTGCCTTTAGAGGCCATGCAATTCAGTACTCATCTCGAAAACTAAAGCAATTTAGGTCAAAAGAGTCCATACTAACAAAGGAAATAGAAGGTCTAACAGAACAGATAGATAGCAATAAAAACGGTAACATAGAGAGGCTCAGAATAGATTAGAGGAAAAACTAAAAGAAATGGAGAAACTTATTCAAGAAAGATCAAGTGTAATATATTATAAAACATAAAGCAAACTGGATGGAATATGGGGAAAAATGAACCAAATTATTTTTTTATCTTCAACATAGAAATGCTACCAAAAATAATTTACTGAAACTGGTTACAAATGATGTAGTCACCATGATTCACCAAATTATATTTTGAAGGAGGAAGCAAAGTACTTTAAGCATATGTTTTCGTTTCAGTCGCCTCCATCTTCTCTAACTGAAGCTAATTGTAGGGATTTTTATTCTATTGATAATGTAAAATTAACAGCCATACAGAAAGACTCATGTGAAGGTGAAATTACACAGGAGGAACTTCTGGATGCAATTAAAGACTTTAAGTCCAGGAAAACTCCAGGGTTGGATGGCATACCAGTCGAGGTATACCAAACCTTTTTTGATATACTCAGAGGACCGTTATTGGCATGTTTTAACCACTCCTATGTAAATGGTAGATTATCAGACACTCAAGAAGAAGGTCTGATTTCATTATTACTGAAACAGGATACAAGTGGGAAATATAAAGATCCAGTCCATTCAAAAAATTGGAGGCCCCTTACACTTCAGTGTTGTGATGCAAAAATTCTAGCAAAATGTATAGTACGTAGAATTAAAAAGGTATTGTCGGACATTATTCATTCTAATCAGACAGGTTTTTTACATGGATGATACATTGGAGATAATATAAGGCAAGTACTGGAAACAATAGAACACAATGAAAAATCTGGGAAACCAGGCCTGCTATTCATAGCAGACTTTGAAAAGGCATTTGATAAAGTACGACTGGAGTTTATATATAAATGCCTGGAGCATTTCAATTTTGGAGAATCTCTTATAAAATGGGTTAAAATCATGTATAGTAACCCTAGGTGTAAAATAGTAAATAATGGCTATTGCTCAGAAAGTTTTAAACTGTCAAGAGGAGTAAAACAAGGTTGTCCACTATCGGCATATCTATTTATTATGGCCATCGAAATGTTAGCTATTAAAATCAGAATAATATAAGGGATTAGAAATCCAGGGCTTAAAAACAAAGGTGTCATTGTACGCTGATGATTCATGTTTTCACTAAAAGCTTCAGTCATACGAAAGTTATACTTAAATCCGAACTGGTTCTCTAGCAAATTAGTAAGATTGTCTCACCCCATGTTCAAGAATGGCCTTTTTCCCTTTATTCAGATTACAACCTCTCACTTTCAGTTAATTGAAAAGGAAATTATCTCCCAAATATCACTATTTCTAAAACAAGCCATAGAAAGTTGGTTGCAATTTCAATGTAATCCTCCAGAAACAACAGAAAGAATAATGCAACAAATATTGTGGTTAGGACTGGTGGAGTTATGTCACACATGCAGCTAACAAAAACATATGGAAATGTCTGCTCTACCCAAAATTACAACCAAATAATTGCACAATTACCGCAAAAATGGAAGAGGAAAGTGGAAGGGGGAAAAAGTGAGGAACTTGTCTTTCGGCCCTGCATTAAAGAACATAATTGGTTAAAGAAAATTGTGATAAATTAAAAAAGTATACCAGTTTCATTTAAGGACCAAAGGATTGACAGCCGTCCCATATAGATTGCAAAATAGTTGGGAAGAGATTTTTTACGTACCGATTCCATGGCATAGTGTTTATGAACTGATACGCAAAACGATGCCGGATTCAAAACTTAGAATTTTTCAATTTAAATTATTATACAAAATTCTTGCTACCAATAGAATGTTATTTATATGGGGGATACAATCTTCCCAGCTCTGCAGATTTTGCTGCGAAGAGACAGAATCATTAGATCATTTGTTTTGGTACTGTCCATTTGTGGCTTGTTTTTGGTCACAGGTCCAGGAATGGCTGAAGGATTTCAATATTTACCTGGAGCTAACCCTGCAGATAGCACTACTGGGTGATCTGAAAAGTCATAGTCAATCGATCAATAATATAATAATACTTTCAGCAAAAATGTTTATTTTCAATTTACAATCTGTAGAAACAATGAGAATGGAAGGGTTCAGAACTTTTGTGAAACATCACAGTACAGTTGAAAAATATATGGCAAATAGAAATCCAATATGGATGGTGTTAAGAGATAGATGGGAGGTGTTGAATGGAGCTGAAGGATGGGACTAATAACGACTAACAACAACTAATAACAGCAAGATAACTAATGTAGGCCATGCTGTGTCCATAATAAGTACAGTGAGGGAAAAAAGTATTTGATCCCCTGCTGATTCTGTACGTTTGCCCACTGACAAATAAATTATCAGTCTACAATTTTAATGGTAGGTTTATTTGAACAGTGAGAGACAGAATAACAACAACAAAATCCAGAAAAACACATGTCAAAAATGTTATAAATTGATTTGCATTTTAATGAGGGAAATAAGTATTTGACCCCCTCTCAATCAGAAAGATTTCTGGCTCCCAAGTGTCTTTTATACAGGTAACAAGCTGAGATTAGGAGCACACTCTTAAAGGGAGTGCTCCTAATCTCATCTTGTTACCTGTATAAAAGACACCTGTCCACAGAAGCAATCAATCAATCAGATTCCAAACTCTCCACCATGGCCAAGACCAAAGAGCTCTCCAAGGATGTCAGGGACAAGATTGTAGACCTACACAAGGCTGGAATTGGCTACAAGACCATCGCCAAGCAGCTTGGTGAGAAGGTGACAACAGTTGGTGTGATTATTCGCAAATGGAAAAAACACAAAATAACTGTGAATCTCCCTCGGCCTGGGGCTCCATGCAAGATCCGACCTCGTGGAGTTGCAATGATCATGAGAACGGTGAGGAATCAGCCCAGAACTACACGGGAGGATCTTGTCAATGATCTCAAGGCAGCTGGGACCATAGTCACCAAGAAAACAATTGGTAACACACTACGCCGTGAAGGACTGAAATCCTGCAGCGCCCGCAAGGTCCCCCTGCTCAAGAAAGCACATATATAGGCCCGTCTGAAGTTTGCCAATGAACATCTGAATGATTCAGAGGAGAACTGGGTGAAAGTGTTGTGGTCAGATGAAACCAAAATCGAGCTCTTTGGCGTCAACTCAACTCACCATGTTTGGAGGAGGAGGAATGCTGCCTATGATCCCAAGAACACCATCCCCACCGTCAAACATGGAGGTGGAAACATTATGCTTTGGGGGTGTTTTTCTGCTAAGGGGACAGGACAACTTCACCGCATCAAAGGGACGATGGACGGGGCCATGTACCGTCACATCTTGGATGAGAACCTCCTTCCCTCAGCCAGGGCATTGAAAATGGGTCGTGGATGGGTATTCCAGCATGACAATGACCCAAAACACACAGCCAAGGCAACAAAGGAGTGGCTCAAGAAGAAGCACATTAAGGTCCTGGAGTGGCCTAGCCAGTCTCCAGACCTTAATCCCATAGAAAATCTGTGGAAGGAGCTGAAGGTTCGAGTTGCCAAACGTCAGCCTCGAAACCTTAATGACTTGGTGAAGATCTGCAAAGAGGAGTGGGACAAAATCCCTCCTGAGATGTGTGCAAACCTGGTGGCCAACTACAAGAAACGTCTGACCTCTGTGATTGCCAACAAGGGTTTTGCCACCAAGTACTAAGTCATGTTTTGCAGAGGGGTCAAATACTTATTTCCCTCATTAAAATGCAAATCAATTTATAACATTTTTGACATGTGTTTTTCTGGATTTTTTTGTTGTTATTCTGTCTCTCACTGTTCAAATAAACCTACCATTAAAATTATAGACTGATCATGTCTTTGTCAGTGGGCAAACGTACAAAATCAGCAGGGGATCAAATACTTGTTTTCCTCACTGTATATTTGCGAGAGAAAAAAACATGGGGGATTGGAAGTGATGCAGACAATCACATTGATGGAAGTTACAATCTATCTGCAATATTAAAGCTGATCTACCAACTTATTGTGGGAAGCTTGTGGAAGGCTACCCGAACTGTTTGACCCAAGTTAAACAATTCAAAGGCAATGCTACCAAATACTAATTGAGTGTATGTAAACTTCTGACCCACTGGGAATGTGATGAAAGAAATAAAAGCTTAAATAAATTATTCTCTCTACTATTATTCTGACATTTCACATTCTTAAAATAAGTGGTGATCCTAACTGACATAAGACAGGGAATTCTTACTAGGATTAAATGTCAGGAATTGTGAAAAACTGAGTTTAAATGTAGTTGGCTAAGGTGTATGTAAACATCCGACATCAACTGTATATGTTTTTAAATAACATTTTTAAAGCGTTCTTTGAACGTTACTAATGTTTTCTTGGTTTTGTTATGGAACGTTTTCTTAATGTTCTGAGAACATGACTTCAAATAGAACCATAAGGAAACCTGTAGAAAACATTATGCTGAAGTACTGAAATTCCCACAGAAGAACTCGGTTTCTTATAGTTCTCAGAACAATTTGAGAACATTACTGAAATTACCACCTAATAAACATATGGTTCTCAGAACGTTATGTGCTAGCTGGGAATCCTGCACTAGGACAACCAAGCTTTCACCAAGCTCTAACAAACATACGGTTCTCAGAACGTTATGTGCTAGCTGGGTAGTCTACCAGTCAACTTTCTATCCTGCCCTCTATCCATAGTGACAAAAGTGGTAGGTGGATCACATGTCCAGATCTGCAATATGCTAACAAGCATTCATACCACACATAAAATCATTCAAATCTGCACCAACTTTCAATATAAATCCACAAGATAGAGGAATAGCTGATAGGCAGCAGAGAGGCCAGGTGCATCATTGGCCATGAAAGAACAGTGAAGACACTCAGCTCAAAATCTCCCCTATTGATCTTTATAGGGACAATACAATTATCCTACCTAGGCTACCCTACAACACCACAATCAAATGAATAATTGCATTATTGTTTTCAAGTGTACAATTGAGTAAAATTCTACTCTAGGCTGTAAACTGCAGTGAAAATGTCATATGAATAATGGCGCAAAAGCTCTGTCATTTGAATGTTTCATTCCATTCATTCCATTTGAATCAGTTGTGGGTCTACTCTTGCCATATAGGCACAGTAGCAGGCCAGTCTGCCTGTATTCTTACTTCTGATACTGATGAGCTGTCTGTTGCTGATCATCATTCTCCCAAGTCGTCCTATATAGGCCCAGTTATTCAGGAAAGCTAAACACAAGTTCTGCCTCCTTTCCGGTCTGAGTGGCTATTCCTCAATCTAGAACCTAACACTTCAATATAGCCTAAATATTTGTCATTTAACTTTGAAAATGTATTACCTTTTATGTGTGGCATAAACACAACATCTCTTACAAAACTCAAAAACGTTGAATGACATTCGGAGATTGTCAAACCAAGCCTTCAATACTGAGTAGGGAGGGATGTATTTTCTGTTTGTCGAGATTGACATACTTTATTTTATTGTTGTGTTGAAAATGCAAACCATAATGATAAGCGCGCAAAGTCAGTAATCGGTATACAGTTATGCGTTGCTTATTGGTTGTGTGTGGTGCATTGGCACAGAAACCTGTTGGTGGAAAATGTGTTGCATATATTTTATATAATTATAAATATAGCATATAAATGTTGAAAATCAGATCTCCCCCTAGCTGATCATTGTCTGCAGCCGTGATCATAGTGTAATGATACAGGCAGGGAGAGTGAGCTAGTCTGTGGTGGTCGGCGACCCCTCAACCTTCTGGCCTGTTAGCCCTGCGTGGCATCAACTGTTCCACAAAACCATGCTGAAGTGGCAAATTCGATATCCATATTTATAAACACAGGGTTACTACAGTTATTGTTATTTATGGTGATAATAATTATTTTTGAGTGAATTCTATGAGGGGAGAGGTTGTGCAATTTGTTTTTACAGTACAAGTGGAAGGTCATGTGAAAATATTTGTACCGTTGGGGGGGGATTTTTATTTATTGACACCTGGAGTCAACTGTTCCTAATATCAATGGTTGTCAATTAAAAATACATTCAAAAGAAACGATACTGGCCTCCCGAGTGGCGCAGCGGTCTAAGGCACTGCATCGCAGTGTTGCGGTGTCACTACAGCCTGGGGTTCGATCCCAGGCTGTGTCACAACCGGATGTGGTGCTGAACTACCAACGCTATCTGCTTCAGTGGTGCTGAACTACCAACGCTATCTGCTTCAGTGGTGCTGAACTACCAACCGCTACCCACTACCACTCATCTCCTCGGCCTTCGAGCCACTCCAGGGGGCCAACGTGTTCTCCAAGCTGGACCTACGGAACGCCTACCACCTGGTGCAGATACGGGAGGGGGACGAGTGGAAGACTGCATTCAACATGGCTAGCGGTCACTACGAGTATCTGGTCATGCCATTTGGCCTTACCAATGCTCCAGGCCCTGGTTAATGATGTTCTCCATGACATGTTGAACTGGTTCGTCTTCGTCTACCTCAACGACATCCTTGTCTTCTCCCGCTCCGCCCAAGAACACGTGCTCCACGTCCGACAGGTCCTCCAACGCCTCCTGGAGAACCAGCTTTTTGTGAAAGCGGAGAAAAGCGATTTCCATCGCTCCACCATCCCCTTCCTGGGCTACATCATCACAGCAGGGAGTGTACAGATGGATCCCGGGGAGGTGAGAACGGTGATGGATTGGCCCCAGCCTACGTCCAGAGTGCAGTTGCAACGTTTCCTGGGATTCTCCAACTTTTATCGCCGCTTTATCCGGGGTTATAGCACCCTGGCTTCCCCCCTGTCTGCACTCACCTCTCCCAAGGTTCCATTCACATGGTCCCCAGTTGCTGACCTGGTGTTCCGGGACCTCAAACACCGTTTCACCACTGCTCCAATCTTGGTTCATCCTGACCCGTCCCGCCAGTTCGTGGTGGAGGCCGATGCTTCGGATGGGGGCGGTCCTGTCCCAGCGTTCGGCCCTGGACCTCAAGTTACATCCCTGCGCCTTCTTCTCAACACCACTGAGAGGAAATTACGATGTGGGGAATCGTGAACTCCACTCCTTCCCCTGTCTGATGGGAAGACCGCCATCCTGACAGTTATGGACTGGTTTTCCAAAGCCGCCCACTTCATTCCTTTCCCCAAGCTACCCTCCGCCAAAGAGACGGCCCAGCCCATGGTGCAGCACGTCTTCCAGATCCATGGACTCCCAGTGGACATGGTCTCCGACCGGGGTCCTCAGTTCTCATCCCGGTTCTGGAAGGCGTTCTGCACACTCATTGGGTCATCGGCCAGCCTGTCCTCCGGTTTCCACCCTCAGTCCAACGGCCAGTCGGAGCGAGCCAACCAAGACCTGGAGACGACTCTGCGCTGCCTGGTTTCCACCAACAGCCCCTCTGCTGTTCGTCTTCTGTTGTCCCGTACCCTCCGTATACATCCCACATGTGTCTAGGATCAAATCCATGTCTTACAGCCCTTTGTCTCTTGTTTATTGACCTCTGCCTGCCCTGACCCTAACCCTGAGCCTGCCTGCCGTTCTGTACCTTTTGGACTCTGATCTGGATTACTGACCTCTGCCTGCTCTTGACCTGTCGTTTGCCTGCCCCCTGTTTTTGTAATACACTTTTGTTACTTCGACACTGTCTGCATCTGTGTCTTCTCCTGAAATGTGATAGTTTGGCCCTAATTGTAGAAGACCAGCCATGCTCTGACTGTATGTTTGGCCCTAATTGTAGAAGACCAGCCATGCTCTGACTGTATGTTTGGCCCTAATTGTAGAAGACCAGCCATGCTCTGACTGTATGTTTGGCCCTAATTGTAGAAGACCAGCCATGCTCTGACTGTATGTTTGGCCCTAATTGTAGAAGACCAGCCTTGCTCTGACTGTATGTTTGGCCCTAATTGTAGAAGACCAGCCATGCTCTGACTGTATGTTTGGCCCTAATTGTAGAAGACCAGCCATGCTCTGACTGTATGTTTGGCCCTAATTGTAGAAGACCAGCCATGCTCTGACTGTATGTTTGGCCCTAATTGTAGGAGACCAGCCATGCTCTGACTGTATGTTTGGCCCTAATTGTAGGAAACTAGCCATGTATGTTTGGTATTAGATGGTTTCTTACTGACCCTCTGCCTGTCTCCAACCTCTCTCAACTCTACAGCAGTAGCCTTGTCCCGCTGTCCCTGACCCTGCTCTCCCTCTGACACTCTCTCCCTCTGACACCCTCTCCCTCTGACACTCTCTCCCTCTGTCACTTGTCCCCTTTTTCCTCACCCCCTGTCACCATCTCCCCATGGTTCCCCTGCCCCCCTGGCCCCTGTCTGGCTGTAGCTAGCCCCCTGCGGTGATGCAACAGAAGCATGTCCTTGCCTCTCCTCTAACCTCAGTGAAATTATTTCTCTCCATATGCCTCTCTGTCCCCCCTCAACCTCTGTTATAGGATTTTAAGCCGCTATGATACATTTTTATCTGGCTGCTGTTGTAAGTTGTTTAGCTGGTGGATGGCGGGTCAGGTCAGGGGAATACAGTACAGTAGGATGAAGTGGAGCAAGTCTGTATAGGAGAGTGGTTGCATTATTATTATCTCGTCTTTGTTCCTCCATGCATCGCCTTCCTTCCCTTAGAGTCTGTATAAGAACATTAGTCAGCAGCTTTGAGCTGTTCTTAGCGGCGCTAGAGGCCACCTGAAGAAACGTTTGGTGTGTGTGTGTGTTTTAGCTGAGGAGCTGCTGAGCGTAGGAGGGTTGCATTGTGAGTGTGCAATGCTGGGGATCTCTGTAACACTTTATCTAATCTATCCATGTGTATCCTGTGTAGCTCAGTTGGTAGAGCATGACGTTTGCAACGCTAGGGTTGTGTGTTCGATTCCCACGGGAGGCCAGTATGAAAATGTAGGCACTCACTAACTGTAAGTCGCTCTGGATAAGAGCGTCTGCTAAATGACTAAAATGTAAAATGTAATACACTCTATTCTAGGTGGATCCTTTTTTCTTATTAAATGTTTTTTGTTTGAATTAATCCTAAAGAAGCAAAATAGTAAGAATTAAGTAAGACTATGTAATAACACAATTACAACATATATACACATAGCAAAATAAATTCAAAGTAAATACTCTACTGTACTATGTTGTACTGTACTGTGTGTGCTACGCCACCTCTGGTCACTTCAGCAGTCTGTTTGGAAACGAGCCCCAAAAAGGTTTGCTATCTCTCTCTTTATCTACCTCTCCCTCCCTCCCTTCCTCCCTCCCTCCCTCCATCCCCCTGCTGGGTATTTACAGTTTCACATAACTATACTGGCATCTGGTCATGCAAAGGGAGGCATACACACACAAACACACACCCACACCCACAAACACATGCACATGCACATGCACGCCACACGCACACACACACACAGAGACTAAAGAATAGGAACATCTGTTTGTTCTCTCAAGCTGGCTGGCAGTTTCAAAACAAACAACTGCATTTTGAAATCAACCGTTGATCTGCATATGCTTTTTGTCAAAGTCTGATCTGAAATCAGGACTGGATGAAACTATACCACCCTGCGCCAGCAGCATACCATCCTGCATCCCACTGCTGGCTTGCCTCTGAAGCTAGGGTCGGTCCTGGTCGGTCCCTGGATGGGAGAACAGATGCTGCTGGAAGTGGTGTTGGAGTGCCAGTAGTGGGCACTCTTTCCTCTGGAGATCCCAATGCCCCAGGGCAGTGAAGGGGACATTGCCCTGCGTAGGGTGCCCTCTTTCGGATGGGACGTTAAAACGGGTGTCCTGACTCTGTGGTCACTAAAGTTTGATCATTTCTAGTCAAGTATATCTCAACTCCATCATGACTCGGTGTGATGTCGATACAATTTTTTTAAATTCTTAAACCTTTACTGTGTACCTATGTTTGTCCTCTGTTGTTTATTGTGTGCCTTTCTTTGCAGAAATCCATACTTTTTAATAAAACGTTAATCAAATACAACCACCAACTGTTTCCTTGTTGCTGTTGTTCTAAGATGGCAACTCAGCGCAAATGCCCATGTGCCAATTGAATCTCAATGAGGAAACAGTCAGGGGTCGTATTTGATTAACGTTTTATTAAAAAGTATGGATTTCAGCAAACAAAGAAAAGCAGGCAACAACAAAGGACAAACATAGGTACAAAGTATGGGTTTAAGAATTTACATTTTTGAAGTATCGACTTCACAGCTACTCGAAGCGACTCGGATGCAGGTTCACTCCAAATACACTAGTCTGCACTCAACGCCACGGATTTGGTATATTGGAGTTAAGATATATTTGGCTAGTTCATTTCCATTCCATTGCTCAGCAACACTGCGAGGTCCAGCATACTAAAACCTACAGTTTCACCTTTTACCATGAATGAGAGCGAGGGAAGCGCAAACGCTTGTCTAGACTGTACAGAAGACCGCCCGTCGGCCCGCCCCGCTCCCGGCAGACAGACAGTAGCCAGGCTATGCTACAGTGGATTAGACAGAGACAAACAGTAGCTCCAGTCCAGTGGAATATATTACAGCGACCTGTCTCTTTAAATTACTGTCAAAGCCGATTAGTGCTTTTTTCGCCGTCTGTTCTCCCCAATCTATTTTTGTTTTACGCTGCTACAGCCTGCACGATAAACCTTTTGCGATTTTCCATTTGTATAGGCTATATTTTTCTCGTCATTTGGGGCGGTTTGGATTCCCTTTCTAAAAGTTTGAGGCATGAGACGTGGGTTTATTGATTTATTTCTTGCTGCTTCGTGGCGCACAGAGTGGATAGGACTCCAACTTTTCCCTGCGCGTCTGTGGTGAATTTGGGTTACCGCTCTCTCTCCTCCACATCTACTTCCTCTCTCTCCGAAAATATGAGAGATATGTCACAGATATGATATCAATAACAACGATCACTTTCTGAAATCGACTGAGAGAGAAGGGGTCTCACGGAAAATGCAGAAGAGCGTGCGGTATAATGAGGGGCACGCTCTGTATCTGTCGCTTGTCGCGCGCAAAGAGGGCACGAAACGCGGCACCCTGAGCAAGAAGACGACGGAGAACAGTCGGTGGAATGACAAGTACTTTGCTCTCTACCAGAATGTGCTCTTTTACTTCGAGAACGACCAGAGCACGCGGCCCTCCGGGATTTACTTGCTGGAGGGGTGCACGTGCGAGAGGGTTCCCGCGCCCAAAGGCGCCACTGTCAGCAAGGATATGGTTGACAAGCAGCAGGTGGGTTAGGTACCCTAGTGACCATGGTAGTGCACCACCTGACATGGTTGTGTTTTGGTTTTGGTCTCTGCTTGCTGTGTTGACACTGAGGTTTGGCACCCTACCCTCACCCTGTTTTCTTACGTAAAACAGATTAAGGATTTTCAGCACAGAGGGGGATTACGCATAGAAAGTGCACTTTAGTTGAGAGAAGAGGAGGGATGGAGGGATGACAATTGATTTCCTCCATAGCCTACTGTGTCTGTCACAGAGAGAACTAGAGGCCTGGGATGTTGATGGACAGCATGGGCAGTTAGATATTACACAGTTAGGCCTACCTGGAATACATGTCGAATATTTCAAAATGTGGCTTTACATTTTTAGAATGAAGCAGCACAGACTACTACTGGTATGCCATATCCTCATGACAGTTGCTGTAGTTAGTATATTCCCATGTACACTCTTAGAAAAAAAAGTGCTATCTGGAACCTAAAAGGGTTCTTCGGCTGTCCTGATAGGAGAACCCTTTGAAGAACCCTTTTTGGTTTCAAGTAGAACCCTTTTCGTTCCAGGTAGAACCCTTTTGAGTTCCATGTAGAACCTTTTACACAGAGGGTTCTACATGGAACCCAAAAGAGTTCTACCTGGAACCAAAAAGGGTTCTACCTGGAACCAAAAAGGGTTCTCCTATGGGGACAGCTGAAGCATCCTTTAACACTTTTTTCTAAGAGTGTAGTGAACTGAAGCTAAATATGGAAATACTAGTCTAATAGCCCCTATGAAGAGTTCCATTACTGGTTGACATCTTTGTTATTGTGATGAGCTGCATGGAGTCAGTGACTGGGAACAGATGTTTTCTTGTTGACCTATTACATCCTCACAGTTGGAGAGTGGAGACAGCACGTTCACTGGCTCTGTATACACTACAGTAGTCTACTACCTTTGTATTAGCACATTTATGCAAATGTTTCTTCTACTGTATATATATATATTATTGCATTTACACATGAACTTGTAATCTGTCTGTGTCTCCACATCTGCGTATGTACACTACATGACCAAAAGTATATGGACACCTGCTCGTCGAACATCTCATTCCAAAATCATGGCCATTAATATGGAGTTGGTCCCCCCTTTGTTGCTATAACTGTCTCCACTCTTCTGGGAAGGCTTCCCACTAGATGTTGGAACATTGCTGTGAGGACTTGCTTCCATTCAGCCACAAGAGCATTAGTGAGGTTCCACACTGATGTTGGGCGATTAGGCCTGGCTCGCAGTCAGCGTTCTAATTCATCCCAAAGGTGTTCGATGGGGTTGAGATCAGGGCTCTGTGCAGGCCAGTCAAGTTCTTCCATACCGATCTCGACAAACCATTTCTGTATGGACCTCGCTTTGTGCACGGGGGCATTGTCATGCTGAAACAGGAAAGGGCCTTCTCCAAACTGAATCCACAAAGTTGGAAGCACAGAATCATCTAGAGTGTCATTGTATGCTGTAGCGTTAAGATTTCTCTTCACTGGAATTAAGGGGCCTAGCCCAACCAGGGAAACCTATTTCATGAAGCTCCCGATGAACAGTTCTTGTGCTGACGTTGCTTCCAGAGGCAGTTTGGAACTCGGTAGTGAGTGTTGTAACTAAGGACAGACAATTATTACGTGCTTCAGCACTCAGCGGTCCCGTTCTGTGAGCTTGTGTGGCCTACCACTTCGCTGCTGAGCCGTTGTTGACTATGGAGATTGCATGTCTGTGTGCTCGATTTTATACACCTGTCAGCAACGGGTGTGGCTGAAATAGCCGAATCTACTAATTTGAAGGGGTATCCTCATACTTTTGTATATATAATGTATCTCTTTGGGTACACTATCTTATCTGTGTCTGTATACATCTCTGTGTTTCTCTATCTCTTTGGGTACACTATCTTAACTGTGTCTATATACATCTCTGTGTTTCTCTATCTCTTTAGGTACACTATCTTATCTGTGTCTGTATACATCTCTGTGTTTCTCTATCTCTTTGGGTACACTATCTTATCTGTGTCTGTATATATCTCTGTGTTTCTCTATCTCTTTAGGTACACTATCTTATCTGTGTCTGGGGTGGCAGGTAGCTTAGTGGTTAAGAGCGTAGTGCCAGTTACCGAAAGGTCGCTGGTTCTAATCCCTGAGCCGACTAGATGAAAAATCTGTCTGTGCCCTTGAGCAAGGCACTTAACCCTAATTGCTCCTGTAAGTCGCTCTGGATAAGAGCGTCTGCTAAATGACTTAAATGTAAATGTATATATCTCTGTGTTTCTCTATCTCTTTAGGTGCACTATCTTATCTGTGTCTGTGTATCTCCAATGTGTGCCGCTACTGTCCCCTTGGCACAGTATTCAACCCATGCCTTTGAAATTAACCTGCATCCGTGTACTGTACTATATATAGGCCTACTGTACTACGACTGAAAAACAATCACTTTATCAACATCACTTTACATGCTCTAGATCAAGGGTATCAACATAATTTAGCTTCAAAAATCATTTCCAGTTTTGTGCCTTTTTTGGTTAAAACCCTAATGAGATCAGAAGTGTCAGAAGGGCAGCTCATTGTTGAAAATAGGACGACAACAAAAATCACCAACACCACCACAACCATCATCTAATGAGACAGAGATTAGCTCATAGCCTGGAGGCAGCAGGAAGAGGGATTTTCATTGTCACATCAGATCAGGTCACGTTATCTTAGAGGTTGGTGTTGTGTGCTGGTGTTGGGGACACACATTAGATCACATTTGGCCCCATTAGATTTCCCCTGCACCCATGTCTGACGTGTGTGTGTGTGTGTGTGTGTCTGACATCCCTGCGAACCACCAGCTCCACAGAGCTGGACACTAACAGCTATAGCAGCTACAACCAAATGGCTCCATGGAACATTGAACAAACCAAATCCGTCCATACAAGTGTCAATGTTGTCGTAGAGTGAGAAATAGCAACTGCAGTATCTAACTCTTTCCCCCCTCAGATTCTGTTCCTCCTGTGATTGCATGTTATAAATGAGGTCACTGACCCTCCCGTGAATGTATGTGTGACGTGTGCATGTGGTTGACAGTGTGTGTGAGGTCACCGTTTCCACCATGTGCTAGGGAACATGCGCCCTAAACAGGTTTGGTACAGCTGTGCAACAACCACGTGGAACAGTCTTATAACAGTATTATACCAATAGATAGGCCTACTGTAATTACACTGTATTTACACACATATTACAATGATATTACTAAGGTAGTAACGTCTATGTGTTGTAAACCTAATTGATATCTACCTGGTGCTTCAGCATTGCATATTCATGGGACATCCCAAACAATACAGTGTTTGATTCTGTTGGATCAAGGCCACTTAGTGGAACACAAACACACAGCTCCAAAGGCTGGAAAGTGATAGGGTTTTAAACACACACACAAACACACATGCAAACACACACGCAAACACACACGCAAACATGGACGTGCATGCACACACACACCCTCACAAACACACACACGCAGACAAACGCGCAATCCACAAAGACACCGAAGCATTTAAACCAGACTAAAATATCAGAGAGCTTCAAAGTGGCGATGGCTGATTAATATAATATAATATGCCATTTAGCAGACGCTTTTATCCGAAGCGACTTACAGTCATATGTGATTGAGAGGCAGAGCAGTGTGTGTTCTACTGATGTCCTCTCAGATAGCACAAACACACACACACAGAGTGGTACAGTTTGGAATAATAGAACAACAGCTTTATCCTCACAGAACCTGATATCGTGCCTTAGAGCCGCAGCCTCATGTCTTTAAAGTTGCTGTTGTCATCATTTTTTAAACTTTTATCAACTACTGTAGCGACTGTAAGTGTCTAGGGGGTTTGGGCTGTGTGTTGTGTTAATGTCTCATGTCCCATGTGTGTGTGTATGTGTGGTCCTGGTCTTGTGAGGTAGTGGAGGATAATGTGTGTCTGTAGTCTTGCTGCAGGCTCTGAGGCTGTAGACTCTCTGTGAAGAGAGGGGAGATAGTCACGGAAAGTTCCGTGTGAAGGCTCAGTCTCTGGTGAAAAGGAGGGGTTGGGGAGGGGGGAGGGCGGACAGACTGTAAACCTGCGAATGGCAGCAGTTTGGGAAGCAGTGTTTCCTCTTATTCTTTTGGGAGGGGGGTTGGAGGGGGCGTGCAAAGGACCCTAAAGCAACATTGAGAGCTGCAGACGCAAATGAAGCCAAATGAAGCCTTAAATGTTTTATATGGAGGAAGGAGGAAAGGATGGAAGGAAGAGAGAAGGGGAGGAAGGGGGAAGGAGGATAGGGAATTCTGACTGCCTGTAAGTGTGTAAGTGTTTTCTGTCTGTCTGTCTGTCTGTCTGTCTGTCTGTATCTCTCTTTCCCATCTCTCTCTTTATGTAAGTCCTTAGATAATCTACCTCTCTGTGGTCTCACAGAGGAAAGTTCTGAATGCTAATGAGGTGGCCTACTATAGGCTACTTCAATGCCAGCCAGCCGGCTGATTGATGGGTTACCATGGTTACCAGGGTTGATAGTTGAAGTGGCACATTTTTAGAACACATACCTCACACACACGCACGCGTGCGCACACACACATACAGCAGTAGCACTTCAAGAAATGTTATACAAGATAGCCTACAAGTTCTCGCAGAGAAAGATAATTAGAGGGAGGGAGAGAATGAGAGATGATAAGGCTAAGAGAAGGCTGGAGGGAGGGAGTAAAAGGCTGGAGATGAGGAGAGAGAGAGAGAGAGAGAGAGAGAGAGATGATGTGTGTGTAAATGAGAGCTGGGATGTGATTGACAGTATTAAGTATGATGTATGATGAGAAGAAGTGGAGAAGGGTTGTGTGTTTGTGGTCCTCTGCTGTGATGGTGTCGACTCTTAGTACACATGGTTCACTACACCCTGAAGACTGACTGTGACAGTTAGAGAGCAGAGTTTCCGTTAGCCGGCAATTGCCGGCTTTTGGCCGATAAAAAAAATGACAAGCCGATAAATGTAACTGTTGCCGGCCAAAATGACCGGGACAAAACAAATCCCATTGCAAAATAATGCTTTTTATTCAATGATGGAAATACCATTCGATGGAAATACATTATCGGTCTATAGGTTAATTTGCATAATTTTGTGGAATTAAATTGGCTTGTGCATATTTTCGTTAGTCATCATGAATCTTATTTATCCAACAAAACTATCACACACACAGCATACAGAGACTATTTTGAGCAGGATTTTTCCTGCAGCTCCTCAGCAGGTTGCAGCTGGAGTAAAACATATGACCATTCATTGCGCAAAAATTCTAAATACAATCGCGTTAAAAACAGTTTTGGTGCAGAGTTAAAAAGAGCTACTATTTTTATTTCTCAACTGGTAATTGAAGCACCCCTCCCATTCGCCATTCAAGTGCAGGCAACAGGCTATCAGCACGTCACCCACCACTTTACAATGTGAGCTAAAGGCAGTATGCATTTTGAAAACATACTTGTTTGAAACCTGAATGTTTTATTTTATATTATGAGGCATGTCTTACCTTGGTTCAAAGTAGCCTATAGGCATAATCCAACCATAGAAACATGGAGGAAATTCTTTAATAAAGACTTCATAGGCTAAGCGTGAGTTTAAAGTTTGGGGAAGCTTAAAATGTATGCTACCATTTCTACCATTCTGCGTCCCAAAATGTGCATTTTCGTGAAACAGTTTCAGTTCAATAATAACGTTTTCATTTCTCAAAATCATTGTCACATGGTTAATCATAAAATCTGAATGAAAATGATACAAATCTAAAAGCTAAAAGTCAATTAATGTGAGATCACCAGCCTCTGCCATATGGACACATTGATACACTGTGATCCCTTGGCAGCTAAATAAATGATAGCCTATGCTCTTTCACGCCGAGGATTGGTGATCATAGAGGGGGAGATTGTTGGAAAGATTTTTCAAATAGCTTACTGTGAGGAACTATAGTTTTAATATATTATCATTCGCAATGGATGTTAAAAAAAAACACTTTCCTACATTTCTGCGCAGCAGGCCAGGAACTTCTATGCGTGCTCAGGCACGTGCATTCCCTCAACGTTATCAGGACAGAGAAACCAGACACATGCTCATTGCTCACATGGAGCACTCTAAACAAAAAACAATGAAACAATTGATACATCTCGTAAATTATGGTTATGAAATTAACCAAAACTTGTTTCTCACAAGTGTAGGTTGAGAACTCTGCAAACAATGTTTCCACTCCTAGAATGAGAACTGTAAATTACTGAAATTAATAGATGCTTTAACAGAAATTAATGTAACAAAATTACTGGGATTACCGGTATATTTACTACTGGTGACATATATAATGGGGAATTGATAAAAAAATCTAAGGGCAAACAATTCACACAATGAAACAATGAATGCGCAAGAATTGGTGGGAAACAGCTTAATTAAATTATACTCAAGACACATTATCTTCATACACATTTTAGATGCTTTTCACTGACAGCCGCAACTCAATAATCAGCTAGGCATAGGACTACAAGCTTGTGATTTGAAACAATCAACAGCTATTTTTCAAAATAAGCTAATGATCCTTTATTCCTCTGTGGCTAAGTCATGCTTTCTGGTGAAGTTTTTTGAATGATGTTATTTATTTCTGTATAGACAGGATTCATTATTTCATTTACTTCCCTATTGAACCCACTGCTATGCGATTGCTCTCCTGTTCTATTGGTTTTCATATCAACTTTATTTTGTTGTCCAGAAGCCAAAGGCACAATCCTAGTCATATTAGCAATCCATCCTAGTTGTTACATCTTTAGATTCCCCCTCTTTCTAAGTTTCTAACAGAGATGTTCATTTCTGTCACATATGGAACCATTATCAGGTGCACTGTTTAGAATGGTGTTTTCCCGCAAATTGCATTTTAGCAAATTTTAGAATGACATTTTATTGGCTGCTTCATTACATGAGTTGCATGTTCTGTTAAGATGCATTACCATAATCTAAATGTGATTTCTGTCATTCTGAGCACCGTGGGTGGATGCCCTAATGGGTTATGCACCCACTGCATATGGGTCTGGTAAATTTCTCAAATGGCCAGTAAATTAAACCCTGTTAGAGAGAGACTGAGGGAGAGAGAAAATTTGAATTTAAAAAACACTTAATTAGGTCACTGAAAAGGAATGAAACTGTACATTTAAAACAATCACATACTACCACAAATATCAACCAGAGAGAGAGAGAGAGGGGGGAGAAAAGGAGAGAGAGAAAGACTGAAAGCCAGCAGGATATTGAGAGATAGAGTTTGCTGGAGAATCAGATGCCCTGTGTGTGTGTGTGTGTGTGTGTGTGTGTGTGTGTGTGTGTGTTTCTATGTGTGTGTCAGGGTACAAGTGCTCTAGGATGCTTCTGACTAAGAATAGCAGCTTGCTGGTCCTTTAGCCTCAAGCCACACAGTCTACATACTGTACAGAGCTCTCTGTTTACCTGGATATGTTGAGGCCTGGGACTGTGTGTGAGTGAGTGAGTGAGTGAGTGAGTGAGTGAGTGAGTGAGTGAGTGAGTGTGTGTGTGCGTGCGTGCGTCTGTTCATGTGTGTATGTATTTTCTCCCAGTTGTATCACTCAGATTGTATCTTTCAAAGGAAATCAGCATGTTTGTGTTTTGCTGCTGTAAGCAGCTCAGGCACCCAGCTGACCAGCAGAAATCCTTCATCTGTCCTCACATTAACACACACATGCAGACACACACACACATTCACACACAGACATGAATGCACACACACACGCTCAGCCTATTTGTATTTTGCTACTTTAGTCTGCTGGCTCAAAGCTCTCCAGTTTGTCAGTCTGACACAGAAATGGAAGTCAACTATTCGTCCATAGGCCTTTATGTTTGTTGCACCTGTTGTGTCTTGCTATGTTGACATGCTGTCTAGGGCTCCTATCATGTTGTTATTCAGATTAGACACCAGAGATATGAACTGATGGCTCATGTGGAGTGGTCCTGTGTGTGGACCTGCCTCCCCCTCCTCTCTCTCTCTCTTTCTCTCTCTCTCTCTCTCTCTCTCTCTCTCTCTCTCTCTCTCTCTCTCTCTCTCTCTCTCTCTCTCTCTCTCTCTCTCTCTCTCTCTCTCTCTCTCTCTCTCTCTCTCTCTCCCTCTCTCTTTCCCTCCATCTCTCTCTCTCATTGTTATCCCTCAGCTGACAGCAGGCCTTTGGCCGGGGAAGCCGCATTAGCAGCAGTAAGGAGCTGCACAAGCAATGGTGGTTATGTAACCTACACACACACACACACACACACACACACACACACACACACACACACACACACACACACACACACGAACAAGCCCTTAAGCCTCTCTCTGGTCTCTTAACAGGCACACACACTAGCTAGAATCTCTCACCCGCTTATATACACACGTGCACACCGCACACACATTTTTGTATCATCTGATTTTATTTGATATAAACAAATTCTTGTGGTGGAATTTGAATCTAATTGTATGAAAATTATGTTCTAATTGAATCCAGTATTTTATGTATCAGGTACAGATAACATGTTTATTTTCTAAATAAGCAGACCAGTCGTGACATTCAAATCATAATTATATGAAAATACATTCTAATTTAAAATAGAAAATTAACATTCAACATGTAAAATTATTGTTTAACAGAATAGAATAGAATAGAAGAAAAACAAATATTGCACAACCAATCACTCTCCTTTTCTTCCCAAGGAATCAGTGGGCAGAACACAGTAGCTAAATAAGACAACATTTATTTAGCAGGAAACCTGGTTCTGTACTATGTGCTCTATAGCACATCCTGTTCTCTCTCCTGTTCTCTCTAATGTTCTCTCTCCTGTTCTCTCTCCTGTTCTCTCTCCTGTTCTCTCTCCTATTTTCTCTCCTGTTCTCTCTCCTGTCCTCTCTCCTGTTCTCTCTCCTATTTTCTCTCCTGTTCTCTCTCCTGTTTCCCTACTCCTGTTCTCTTGGTCAGGGAACTTAGTCACAGACAGAAGGGTTCATTTGGGATGACATTTCCTGCTTTCCATGCCCAATAAATATTCTCTCAGGTTTTTAAACAATTAAGTCACGTTTCATATTATGAGAGTATTGTTTATCCGATAAATTCCCTGTTTATCGGATTCCTTTCAGAGAAAGAACAAGACATGGATAAAAACTAGTCAGACAAAAACAGCATTATTCTTCTAGTACTGGAATGTGAGTTCTGGATTTTGTGAATGTGTGTGCGTCTACGTGCGTGTGTGGCTTTCCAGGACATTCTGTGTGACCCTGATTTAGCCCACTGCAGTAAAAGGTTAAGCAAACCAATATAAGCAGACCAAGTGGGGATTTTTTGTATTCTCGCGTGGACAGATTTTGACAGAAGTGGACCCTCTCGCTTTGCCTCTTCCTCTCTGGTACTGCCTTAAAATGTTGATTCTATTTTCTGTTTACTTCCTGGTAATAGTATTTCTGTTTCCTGTTTCCTCCAGCACTACTTCCTGGTGGTGTTTGGCCATGACGGTCAGAAGCCTCTGGAGCTGCGGACGGAGGAGGAGTCAGACTGCAATAAGTGGGTGGAGTCTATCCAACAGGCCAGGTAAGAGGGTGGAGTCTATCCAACAACAACACCTCAACGCCTCTTTACAAGAGCCCGGGGGCTAAGAGCTAGCAGCTAAGGGCTAAGGGAAGGATAGGAGTTAGGGTTTGATTTGGGTCTGGCTTGCTTGTTATACTCATGTCACACATGCAAATGCATCAGCTGACTGTCACCTAGGCAGCCAGTATGGCGTGTTCTGCTCTGAAACACACAGTGACTGTGTAGTGATCCACACACTAAACACACACACACAACCCCCTCTCCACACGTCTGCTCCATTTGTAAGAGTGTGTGTGCTCTGCTCGGAGCAGTTCACATTTAGGTCACACTCTGGTGCCGTACCACCAGAGTGATTACATCACAGGCCTAACCTTGACACTCTGCCTCGCTCTCTCTCTCTCCCCCTACTCTCTCTGTCTCTATCCAGCACTTTCTCTCTCTCTTCACCCCACTACTATAACTTCTCAGTCTCGCTCTCTCTACATCTCCCACGTTCTCTCTCTATCTCTCCCTCTCTCTCTCTCTCTCTCTACACGGAGGGATGATGAATACATTTATGCTATGGTGTTTACTTTTAAATGTAATACGTATCGAGCATAATGCTTTTATGGTGTTCCCTGTGCAGTGTGCACCATGTCAACTTGGTTTAAACTTAACATTCCACACTTACAATTCCACCTCTAGTTACTCTGACATCATCATTGAGCGTGAGGTCCTGATGCAGAAGTACATCCACCTGGTCCAGATCATGGAAACAGAGAAGGTGGCGGCCAACCAGCTACGCACTCAGCTAGAGGACCAGGACACAGAGATCGAGAGGCTCAAAGCAGAGGTACACACACACACATAGACAGATTAACTCGCACACTCATACACACAACACACGTAGCCACACACACATGCTCACACACAAAAATACACACACAAATAAAGGTTTCCATTAGGCAAGGGGATCTGGCTGGTGTTTGTTTTGTGTTGATTGTTGTGTGTTGACTGTTGTGTGTTGACTGTTGACTGTGTTCTTCCAGATCGTGCTGTTGAACAAGGCCAAGGAGAGGATGCTGCCTTACCAGACCAACCAGGAGGAGGAAGACCCAGACATTAAAAAGATCAAAAAGGTTCAGAGTTTCATGCGAGGCTGGCTGTGTCGGAGGAAGTGGAAGATCATCGTCCAGGACTACATCTGTTCTCCCCACGCTGAGAACATGAGGAAGAGGAACCACATTGTGTTCAACATGGTGGAGGCAGAGACCGAGTACGTCTGCCAGCTCTCTGTCCTGGTCAACTTCTTCCTCAGGCCGCTACGTATGGCTGCCAGCTCCAAGAAACCTCCCATCAGCCACGACGACGTCAGCAGCATCTTCCTCAATAGGTAACACACAGTCTGGACCCCTCCAGAACCAGTCCATAGCCCCTACACCCTATACACTTGTGTTGATCTGAAAGGATTGAATAGTTCTAAGCAATATCTTCTTCTTCTTTGTGTCCCCAGTGAGACCATCATGTTCCTCCATGAGATCTTCCACCAGGGCTTGAAGGCTCGGATAGCCAACTGGCCTACGCTGGTGCTAGGTGAGTGATCAATGATTGAGTGAGCTGGGTGAGATATGAGGCATCTATGTTGGGTCAAATCTACTCTAGCTAACCTCTACCATTGTCCTTGTGTGGAATGTCTAGTGAACTAATGTGTTTTATGTGTCTGTCTCTCTAGCGGACCTGTTTGACATCCTGCTGCCCATGCTGAACATCTACCAGGAGTTTGTGAGGAACCACCAGTACAGCCTGCAGGTTCTGGCCAACTGTAAACAGAACAGGGACTTTGACAAGCTGCTGAAGCAGTATGAGGCGAACGCTGCCTGTGAGGGACGCATGCTGGAGACCTTCCTCACATACCCAATGTTCCAGGTAACACGCGCACACTCACACACACGTGCGTCCAGACCTCAATAACCTCCAACCTTTAACCCCTCCTCTCCCACATCTAGTATATGGCCCAGATCTGACTGACTGACAGACACCTCTCCATTGTGTTTCAGATTCCTCGTTACATCATCACTCTCCATGAGCTGCTGGCACATACACCTCATGAGCACGTGGAGCGCAAGAGCCTGGAGTTTGCCAAGTCCAAACTAGAGGAGCTGTCAAAGTGAGGATAATGGAGCTGTAGTTAACAGTGGTTGTGTAGTAGATCATGTAGTTAACAATGGTTGTGTAGTGGATAATGTAGCTAACGGTGATTGTGTTGTCAGGATGATGCATGATGAGGTGAGCGATACAGAGAACATTCGTAAGAATCTGGCCATCGAGAGAATGATCGTAGAAGGCTGTGACATATTACTGGATACCAGCCAGACCTTTGTCAGACAGGGTGAGTACACACCCACACATACAAATGCACTCACACATACACACACACACCAACCAGAATCCAGAACATTATAAGATGGTTACCGGTAACTGTCATCAGTAGTACAGTATGTGTAACCTATGTTTTTTGTTTT
Organism: Coregonus clupeaformis; assembly: GCF_020615455.1. NCBI lineage: Eukaryota > Metazoa > Chordata > Actinopteri > Salmoniformes > Salmonidae > Coregonus > Coregonus clupeaformis. Next base: position 17,826,911 of record NC_059206.1, read on the forward strand.
TTCCCCCTCCCACCAAACACACACACACTCTCTGTCTTTACCCATCAGGCTCTCTGATCCAGCTCCCATCCAGCAGTGAACGGGGCATGCTCAGTAAGGTCCGTCTGGGCTCTCTGTCCCTCAGGAAGGAAGGAGAACGACAGTGCTTCCTGTTTACAAAACACTTTCTTGTCTGCACACGCACCTCTGGGGGAAAGCTGCACTTGCTCAAGGTGAGAGTCAAACACACACACAGACACATATGCATGTACAGATGTCAGATCTTTTATTGTTTTTTTTTGTTTTTTTTGGGGGCGGGGTAGATCAGCTTTAATATTGCAGATAGATTGTAGCTTCCATCAATGTAATTGTCTGCGTCACTTCCAATCACCAATATATTTTTTGCTAATATACATATACATACATACACATACATACACACATATACATACACATATAAATACATATATACATACATAAATATACACTACCGTTCAAAAGTTTGGGTTCACTTAGAAATGTCCTTGTTTTCGAAAGAAAAGCAATTTTTTTGTACATTAAAATAACATCAAATTGATCAGAAATACAGTGTAGACATTGTTAATGTTGTAAATGGCTATTGTAGCTGGAAACGGCTGATTGTTAATGGAATATCTATATAGGCGTACAAGAGGCCCATAATCAGCAACAGTCCTGTGTTCCAATGGCACGTTGTGTTTGCTAATCCCAGTCTCAACATCAACAGTGAAGAGGAGACTCCAGGATGCTGACCTTCTAGGCAAAGTTGCAAAGAAAAAGACATATCTCAGACTGCCCATCTTAATCTTTTCTTTTTATTGGCCAGTCTGAGATATGGCTTTTTCTTTGCAACTTTGCCTAGAATGTCAGCATCCTGGAGTCTCCTCTTCACTGTTGATGTTGAGACTGGTGTTTTACGGGTACTATTTAATGAAGCTGCCAGTTGAGGACCTGTGAGGCGTCTGTTTCTCAAACTAGACACTCTAATGTATTTGTCCTCTTGCTCAGTTGTGCACCGGGGCCTCCCACTCCTCTTTCTATTCTGGTTAGAACCAGTTTGCGCTGTTCTGTGAAGGAGTAGTACACAGCGTTGTACGAGATCTTCAGTTTTTTGGCAATTTCTCGCATGGAATAGCCTTCATTTCTCAGAACAAGAATAGACTGACGAGTTTTAGAAAAAAGTTATTTGTTTCTGGCCATTTTGAGCCTGTAATCGAACCCAGCTCTACTAACATAATTGCAAAAGGGTTTTCTAATGATCAATTAGCCTTTTAAAATGATGAACTTGGATTAGCAAACACAACGTGCCATTGGAACACAGGACTGATGGTTGCTGATAATGGGCCTCTGTACGCCTATTTAGATATTCCATAAAAAATCTGCCGTTTCCAGCTACAATAGCCATTTACAAAATTAACATTGTCTACACTGTATTTATGATCAATTTGATGTTATTTTAATGGACAAAAAAATTGCTTTTCTTTCAAAAACAAGGACATTTCTAAGTGACCCCAAACTTTTGATCAGGAGTGTAAATACATGTATATACATATCCTTTAAAAAATATATATTTTCCTTTATTACTTTCTAACCCTACCACCCCTCCCCTAATTGGAGTAAACTAGTGAACAACAACGCTTAGGCCTCTACTTCCAGCTTATACATACTATATAAATTTTATGGACACAGTCTATTTTACAATAGTTATATTTTGTTTGTTTTTACTCTTGTCCTTCCTCAACCTCTCCCATCTATTTCTGATCCAGTTTGATTTCTATTTGCCATATCTTTCAAACTGTGCTCTTTCACAAAAGTTATTAACCTGTAACCTATATACATTTTATGGACACAGTCGGTTTTACATTAGTTATCTTGTTGTTATTAGTTGTTATTAGTCTCAACCTTCAGCTCCATTCAACACCACCCATCTATCTCTTAACACCATCCATATTGGATTTCTATTTGCCATATATTTTTCAACTGTACTGTGATGTTTCACAAAAGTTCTGAACCTTTCTATTCTCATTGTTTCTACAGATTGTAAATTGAAAATAAACATTTTTGCTAAAAGTATTATTATATTATTGATCGATTGACTATGACTTTTCAGATCACCCAGTAGTGCTATCTGCAGGGTTAGCTCCAGGTAAATATTGAAATCCTTCAGCCATTCCTGGACCTGTGACCAAAAACAAGCTACATATGGACAGTACCAAAACAAATGATCTAATGATTCTGTCTCTTCGCAGCAAAATCTGCAGAGCTGGGAAGGTTGTATTCCCAAAATAAATAACATTCTATTGGTTGCAAGAATTTTGTATAATAATTTTAATTGAAAAATTATAAGTTTTGAATCCATTTTGCGTATCAGTTCATAAACCATGTGCCATGGAATCGGTACGTCAAAAATCTCTTCCCAACTATTTTGCAATCTACAGTATATGGCACGGCTGTCCATTTTTTGATCCTTAAATGAAACTGATAAACTTTTTTATTCATCACAATTTTCTTTAATGCAGGGCCGATAGACAAGTTCCTTACTTTTTCCCACTTCCACTTTCCGCTTCCATTTTTGCGGTAATGCTGCAATTAGTTGGTTGTAATTTTGGGTAAAGCAGACATTTCCATATGTTTTTGTTAGCTGCATGTGAGACATAACTCCACCAGTCCTACCTATGATATAATTTATGAAGATTATACCTTTTTAAAACATTTTTTCAAAAGATAATGTTTTTTTTTTCAATTAGTATATTTGAATTGAACCACAATATTTGTTACATTATTTGTTCTGTCCTTTCTGGTGGATTAAGTTGAAATTGCAACCAATTTTCAATGGCTTGTTTTATAAATATTTGGGAGATGTTTTCCTTTTCAAATAACTGAAAGTGAGAGGTTGTTATCTGAATAAAGGGAAAAAGGCCATTCTTGAACATGGGGTGAGACAATCTTACTAATTTGCTAGAGAACCAGTTCGGATTTAAGTATAACTTTTGTATGACTGAAGCTTTTAGTGATAGGTCTAATGCATTAATATTTAATAATTTCTGTTCTCCAAATTCATATTCATTATATAAATAGGCCCGTTTAATTTTGTCTGGCTTGCCCTTCCAAATAAAATGGAATATTTTTTTCTCATATATTTTAAAAAACTGTTCGCTAGGCGTAGGCAAGACCATAAGCAAATAGGTAAACTGGGATAATACTAAAGAGTTAATCAGGGTGATTTTTCCACAAATAGACAGGTATTTACCTTTCCATGGTAGCAAGATCTTATCTATTTTTGCTAACTTTCTATTAAAGTTTATTGGAGTGAGATCATTTATTTATTTTGGGATATGAATACCGAGTATATCCACATCACCATCAGACCATTTTATTGGTAAACTACACAGTAATGTAAAAGTTGTATTTTTTAGTGATCCAATACGTAATATAGTACACTTATCATAATTTGGTTGTAATCCAGAGAGGTTAGAAAAATTATCTAGATCCTCTATGAGGCTGTGGAGGGATCCAAGTTGTGGACACCTTTGTTTTTAAGCCCTGGATTTCTAATCCCTTGATATTATTGTTGGAACTGATTTTAATAGCTAACATTTCGATGGCCATAATAAATAGATATGCCGATAATGAACAACCTTGTTTTACTACTCTTGACAGTTTAAAACTTTCAGAGAAGTAGCCATTATTTACTATTTTACACCTATACATAATGATTTTAACCAATTTTATAAGTGATTCTTCAAAATTGAAATGTTCCAGGCATTTATATATAACTCCAGTCGTACTTTATCAAAAGCCTTTTCCAAGTCAGCTATGAATAGCAGGCCTGGTTTCCCAGATTTTTCATATTGTTCTATTGTTTCCAGTACTTGCCCTGTATTATCTCCAATGTATCGTCCATGTAAAAAACCTGTCTGATTAGAATGAATAATGTCCAACAATACCTTTTTAATTCTATGCAAGACTTTTTGCATCACAACACTGAAGTGTAAGGGGCCTCCATTTTTTTGAATGGACTGGATCTTTATATTTCCCACTTGTATCCTGTTTCAGTAATAATGAAATCAGACCTTCTTGTTGAGTGTCTGATAATCTACCATTTACATAGGAGTGGTTAAAACATGCTAATAACAGTCCTCTGAGTATATTTTACAAATAAATTGGTATACCTCAACTGGTATGCCATCCAGCCCTGGAGTTTTCCCAGACGTAAAGGCTTTATTTGAATCAAGAAGTTCCTACTCTGTAATTTCGCCTTCACATGAATCTTTCTGTACGGCTGATAATTTTACATTATAAAAAAAATCCATACAATTAGCTTCGGTTAGAGGAGATGGAGGAGACTGAAACGAAAACATATGCTTAAAGTTATTTTTGGTAGCATTTCTATGTTGAAGATTTAAAAATAATTTGGTGCATTTTTCCCCATATTCCATCCAGTTTGCTTTATTTTTATTATATATTACACTTGATATTTTTTTGAATAAGTTCCTCCATTTATTTTTGTTTTTCCTCTAACTTATTCTGAGCCTCTGTTACAGTTTTTATTGCTATCTATCTGTTCTGTTAGACCTTCTATTTTCTTTGTTAGTATGGACTCTTTTCACCTAAATTGCTTTTGTTTTAGAGATGAGTACTGAATTGCATGGCCTCTAAAGGCACATTTAAAAGTGTCCCATACAATAAGGGGATTTGCTGTACCTACAGTGGGGGGAAAAAGTATTTAGTCAGCCACCAATTGTGCAAGTTCTCCCACTTAAAAAGATGAGAGAGGCCTGTAATTTTCATCATAGGTACACGTCAACTATGACAGACAAAATGAGAAAAGAAAATCCAGAAAATCACATTGTAGGATTTTTAATGAATTTATTTGCAAATTATGGTGGAAAATAAGTATTTGGTCAATAACAAAAGTTTCTCAATACTTTGTTATATACCCTTTGTTGGCAATGACACAGGTCAAACGTTTTCTGTAAGTCTTCACAAGGTTTTCACACACTGTTGCTGGTATTTTGGCCCATTCCTCCATGCAGATCTCCTCTAGAGCAGTGATGTTTTGGGGCTGTCGCTGGGCAACACGGACTTTCAACTCCCTCCAAAGATGTTCTATGGGGTTGAGATCTGGAGACTGGCTAGGCCACTCCAGGACCTTGAAATGCTTCTTACGAAGCCACTCCTTCGTTGCCCGGGCGGTGTGTTTGGGATCATTGTCATGCTGAAAGACCCAGCCACGTTTCATCTTCAATGCCCTTGCTGATGGAAGGAGGTTTTCACTCAAAATCTCACGATACATGGCCCCATTCATTCTTTCCTTTACACGGATCAGTCGTCCTGGTCCCTTTGCAGAAAAACAGCCCCAAAGCATGATGTTTCCACCCCCATGCTTCACAGTAGGTATGGTGTTCTTTGGATGCAACTCAGCATTCTTTGTCCTCCAAACACGACGAGTTGAGTTTTTACCAAAAAGTTATATTTTGGTACATCTGACCATATGACATTCTCCCAATCCTCTTCTGGATCATCCAAATGCACTCTAGCAAACTTCAGACGGGCCTGGACATGTACTGGCTTAAGCAGGGGGACACGTCTGGCACTGCAGGATTTGAGTCCCTGGCGGCGTAGTGTGTTACTGATGGTAGGCTTTGTTACTTTGGTCCCAGCTCTCTGCAGGTCATTCACTAGGTCCCCCCGTGTGGTTCTGGGATTTTTGCTCACCGTTCTTGTGATCATTTTGACCCCACGGGGTGAGATCTTGCGTGGAGCCCCAGATCGAGGGAGATTATCAGTGGTCTTGTATGTCTTCCATTTCCTAATAATTGCTCCCACAGTTGATTTCTTCAAACCAAGCTGCTTACCTATTGCAGATTCAGTCTTCCCAGCCTGGTGCAGGTCTACAATTTTGTTTCTGGTGTCCTTTGACAGCTCTTTGGTCTTGGCCATAGTGGAGTTTGGAGTGTGACTGTTTGAGGTTGTGGACAGGTGTCTTTTATACTGATAACAAGTTCAAACAGGTGCCATTAATACAGGTAACGAGTGGAGGACAGAGGAGCCTCTTAAAGAAGAAGTTACAGGTCTGTGAGAGCCAGAAATCTTGCTTGTTTGTAGGTGACCAAATCCTTATTTTCCACCATAATTTGCAAATAAATTCATAAAAAATCCTACAATGTGATTTTCTAGATATTTTTTTCTCAATTTGTCTGTCATAGTTGACGTGTACCTATGATGAAAATTACAGGCCTCTCTCATCTTTTTAAGTGGGAGAACTTGCACAATTGGTGGCTGACTAAATACTTTTTTTCCCCACTGTATGTTATGTCGGAAAAATTCAGTTACAAATTCCTCTGTCCTAGTTAAAAACAAGTTATCATCCAATAGGCTTTGATTAAATTTCCAATGTCCTCGCCCACGTGGAAATTCAGTAAGAGTAATGTATATGTTAATTATCTGACGGTCCGACTGCATTCCCCTATCAACACTTTTTAAACTTTTGGTGCCAACGAGAATGATGTCAGATCTTAATTTGATCGCTCTTTTGTCACGTAAAATGTTCCTGCGCAACAGGAAATTGAAATTAGTCTCATAATTTAGATGCTTTCACAAAAACGTATTTGGGGGCAGTCGAGTCATTCAGACCGGTGCCAGCTATCAAAATCACCTTCCCTCTCTCACTCGCTCAAAGGCTTAAGCAAAAATATGAATACATGTCCTACTGTTACTGTAGGCCTATAGGTCATATTACTGCAACATTCAAATGTATTTATCTGAAATGCATCCATACACATCAACAACCGTTGTTTTATATCGCTTAATAACACAAGATAGATATTGGTCTCCACTATGACATACAAGTGTCAAGTGTATCTGAAATGCAGCCGTACAGCAGGCTACACCTAAACTATAGCCTACTGTAGCCTATCAAAACTAATCACACATAGGCCTATAATATCAGTTGTATAGATGTAATTGAGTATAGTGAGGTAGCCTAGAAAACCATGCCCATGATTTTTGAGATCTACAGTACATTATAAAAAAAAAAGACATCATAAGGTTTCTAGCGAACCTAAGGTTACGAATCAACTATCAAAATGGCGTTTCATCGTGGCCTGGGGTGGTCTAGCGGTTAGGGACGCTGTTTGTATAGGCCTACCCTGTTGGCATGGGTTTGATTCCATCCCATACCCTTCTGGCACAAATAACTAAATCCCCCCAATTGACTTGATTTAGTTACACATTTCAAATATGGACAATCCAGGGATATTTTACACCCGATCTTGATAAGAAATCACCATACCAGACATGTATTTAAGGGATAACATACTGTAAATAGGAAACTGATAAGAAAACCAATATCTCAATATACAATAAAGATATTTTTCATACAAAAGAGCCCAAACTCTGAGTGATGTTTCAAATGTTTACTCAGCGAAGATGTAACAGTTGAATACATACTGTACATTCCATACAGTGCAACGTCCATTTATACCCTTAGCTCTCACCCCCTCCCTTCCACAAAGATGTACTTCAGTACTTTTCCATCACCCAGGATTTCTTTGTGCTCCTCCATGTGTATCACAGTCAGGAGAGGCCTTGAGTTATTGGGAGTAGACATTCCTACAGTCTACTGCAGTCCACTAAATCATTAGACTTCTCATACACAAAGAGCTTAAACCCAACACTACCTTTAATCTCTAAAGATATATAAAAACAATCTATTCATACTAAGAGGATATAATGATATAAAATAGTAAAGATATAAAACAGTAATATAAAACAGTAATTTCAAATCTATCAACAAATCAAATAATAACAGTAGGCTACACCAACATTAGTTTCATACAAAGTGTTGGGTAAATTGCCACAGTAGATTTGCTGTGGTAAATTAGGAAATACTTTATTTATATTGTACAGAATTCTTGTCAAATAGATAAATCACCCTTAGTATGTTCAAAAAGGACTAAGTTGTTTCCGATGATAATACCCACCAGAGGGTGAACATATCTTGAAAGACTTTGGTTGCAAGCCGGACTAAGACTGACATTATCTTTCAGGGAGCGGTAATGAGGTGACCAATAATGGTTGCAATTGAGATCAGCTGTGCGGGTGAATTTAGTGCATATTGATGGTTTAACGAGACATCAGCTGGCGATAATCTAGTGCCATCGATGTTTGCAGTAGGCCTCTTGTTATTTTATTATATTCAAAAACATTCTGTAGGCTACCCGTTAGCCTATCCATTGTCACGTGAAAGCGGATAATAGGCTACTGTGTTTCCCTGGCTGAGTTGATGAGCTGATTTGGGCCATCATTTGATTGATAGATGTAGGCCTACTGTAGAATGATAAACTTTCCTCCAGTGCTTGCCCACGTTTTATAGATTTCCATTGGCAAACTGTAATGCGTCAGCTACAGTAGCATAGGCCTGCTGTACTTTCAGTTTGATGCCGGCATTTGAAATCATCCTTGTTGTGGATTGAAAGCCTGTATTGTGTGGCTTTAAAATTTTATTTTGTAAAGCTGTCAAGATGTGTATGCGTTTGAGCCTAACCAAAGACTATTTTGTTGAGCTGAGACACTTTTCTTTGATGTGTAAATTATCAGACTATTCGTTTTACTTCTTGAAAACATTTAAATAAATGCAATTAACTTGTGGGCCTAATGTAGGCTATAGGCTATCTAAATTAATTGAAGTAATATTTTTGCTTTTATTGAAGAGCTAGAACAGTGTTGGAAAGATGGAGAAGATAGGGGGAGTCTAAGGGCAGTGGGCCGGATTCAAACCCATTCCGACTCTGGCATATGTCTGCTAGGGTCAGCGGTTGTAACCCCTGGACCACACAGGTACTGAGGCCACCAATAATTTATTCTAGCTATTGCTTGCCTTGAACATATAATAAAATGATTTATATTTTTAAAAATAAATCCCTAATGAAAAATAAGTCTACCCCTACAAATATGCCCATTTATTATAATCCACATAAGAAATCACAGGAGACGTGCTGTAGCCTGCATGTAGCATACATAGGCTACTTGAACTGGCGCCCAGTGGACCTGCAGTCTAAGGTACAATGTAGGTACAGTACTGCACTGTACAAAAACACCGCTTCCAGCTGCCCTCTGTCGGTGGTTCTTAATATTTCTTCAGTTACTCAAATCATCTTGTTGCAGGATTATTTTCCTCCTGCGACGAAACAGGTCAAATTAAGATCCAACATCTGTACTTTCACGTGGTCAGACACTTGCACACAGATACATACGAAATGTGTTGATATATGTAGTAGGAAACATTTGTATGTCAAGCAGATTTTGACACATTTGACCTTCCATCTACACATGCGTGTTAGATGTATGGCCTCTAACCTCTGCCCTTTGACCCTCACAGCAGGGCGGGGTGTTGTCCCTGATAGAATGTACCCTTGTAGAGGAGCTGGATGCCAACGATGAGGACTGTAAGTATCTTTCATAAAATAATCAATCAATTAATAAGTAAATTCAGTCAATCAATCAATAAATCAACAAACTTCACCTTCCCCCTGTAGACAATGCAGGAGGTCAGGGCTTCAACCACCTGGAGTTTAAGATTGTGGTGGAACCCCCTGATGGCCCCGCCTTCTCTGTCGTCCTATTGGCTCCCTCCCGCCAGGAGAAAGCTGCCTGGACCAGTGACATCAGTCAGGTAAACACACCCGGGAATGAGGTGCCCAGTCCCAAATCAACTCCTACCCCTACTGCTTCTGCAAGCCTCTAACCACTTATTTTGAAAGAGGTTCAGCACAATGGACAGTAACATGACTGTCTCTCCTTCTCTCTTTTCTCTCTATGTTTTCCTTTCATTCTGTACATCTTTCTTTCTCTCTGTCTATAGTGTATAGATAATATCCGCTGTAATGGCCTGATGACCAGTGTGTTTGAGGAGAACTCTAAAGTCACTGTGCCGCACATGATCAAGTAAGAGCCCAAATAAAGACTGTATTTCCTTTTCCACATCAGTGAGGGTTTATAATCCCCATGTTATCCAATCCCCTTTTCCCATCTGGGAGATCACCCAATGGCTGATGATCTTATTGGTACTTGTCCCACCAGGTCGGACGCACGGCTGCACAAAGATGATGTGGACATCTGCTTCAGTAAGACGCTCAACTCCTGCAAGGTCCCCCAGATCCGTTACGCCAGCGTGGAGCGGCTGCTGGAGAGACTGACTGACCTGCGCTTCCTCTCTATCGACTTCCTCAACACCTTCCTCCACACATATAGGATCTTTACTACCGCTGCTGTGGTCATGGACAAACTGGCCGACATATACAAGAAACCCTTTACCTCTATACCTGTCAGGTAGAAATATATATAGTATGAACCCACACACACATACATACACAATGTGTCTTCTCATGCACCATCACTCCATCACTCCTTCATACATTCTCTCTCTTCCTCCCTCTATCCTCATATAATAGACATGCATGCTGACCATCACTCACTCTGTCTTTTTCACTCTCATTCCTCCCCCTCCACTCCACTCCTGATTTTGTCAATCCTCCTCACCCCCTCCTTCCATATATTTCCCTCCAACACCTCCTCTCCCATGCTCTCCTGTCCTCTTCTCCTTCTCTCCTCTCAGGGTTCAGTATCACTCCTCCGATCGTCTGTCCATCACGTCTCTCTGTCCTGACTACAGTCTGAAGATCACACGGCTTGCTCTGGACCAAAAAGAGTAACACTCTTTTTTTCTTTCTCTTACATTCTCCTCTTTTACACTGACTCTCCATTGACTCTTTCATTACTTCATTTCACTCATACATCTTTCAAACAAAGATACCTTTTCTTTTAGGCTTTAGTTCAGAGGGCTAACATAGATGTTACAGGTTTAGTTCAGAGGGCTAACATAGATGTTACAGGTTTAGTTCAGAGGGCTAACATAGATGTTACAGGTTTAGTTCAGAGGGCTAACATAGATGTTACAGGTTTAGTTCAGAGGGCTAACATAGATGTTACAGGTTTAGTTCAGAGGGCTAACATAGATGTTACAGGTTTAGTTCAGAGGGCTAACATAGATGTGACATGTTTCTCAAGCGCTTCCTTTTTGTCTTTATTCTCCTCTTCTTCTCCCTCCTCAGGTCTCTGGAGTTGTTCTTTGCCACCAACCAGGGGACGTGGGGAGGCGAGCACCTCAACAACAAATCTCCCCGTCTCTGTCGCAAGTTCTCCTCTCCTCCTCCTCTCACCATCCCCTCCCGCACCTCCTCCCCGGTCCACTCCCGCAAACTCTCCCTCTCCTCCCCGGTCTCCTCCAAGGCAGGAGTCCTAGACCTCTCCACCCCTTCCTCTTCTGCTGCTAACTCCCCCACCTCCTCTCATCCTCCCTCCATCTCCTCCCCCCCTCCCAACGCCACCAAGCCCCCTTCAGGGTTTTCCTCCCCTCCTCCCACCTCCACCCGGGCTCCATCGGGGTTCTCGTCCCCCCCTCACACCTGCACGCGGGCTCCTAGCCTGCCAACAGTCCTAGGGGTCTCCACCTCCCCTCCCACCACCACAAAAGACCTGAGCCGCCCCACCGGTTCACCGGAACCTGTCCCCCCAACGGTGGAAGAGGGAGGAGACATGCCGCGCATCGACGCATTCTGTGGAAAACTCAGACGCAGCATCCGCAGGGGTAGGCTAGCACACACACACGCACAAACACACACACACACAGACACACACTCACTGAGCGCCTGTGTATTTTAATTAACAGCTGTTCTGGAGACGGTTTCTCTGGAGAAGTTCCTCCCAGAGTCTAACCCTCAAGTCAGCGAGGACCGAGTCCCCCTGACAGAGTCCCCCTGTCGCTCCCCTTCTACACCCCGACACATGCGATACAGACAGTCTGGAGGTTCCACGGGGGAGAACAATCGTGGTACTATGTCACCAGCCTCAGCCTTCGCTATCGCCACGGCAGCCGCCGGACACGGCAGTTCCCAGGGTAACAGACAACATGAACAATAACAACAGTCTTACCAGTAGCATTGACCATTTCACCACAAGTTCTCTCTCTCTCTCTCTCTCTCTCCCTCCCAGGTTTCAATAATAGTGAGAGGACCTGTGACAAGGAGTTTATCATCCGTAGAGCTGCTACCAATAGAGTCCTCAACGTACTGCGTCACTGGGTCTCCAAGCACTCACAGGTCTGAACCACAAACACACAAACACACACACTGCCTGCCTAACCCCTGCTGTCCTCTGTCCGACTCGCGTGACGCCCAGAGAAATGTCATCCTGCTCCCCGGGGGCCCCCTGGTGTCCTGCCCTCTGTAGCAGACAGGACTGTTGCTCTTTAACAAACCACAGCTCTAACACTACTGTCGCCGCCGTCTGCTCTGTGGGGCCTGGACACACATGCACATTTACGAGATGGTCAGCCCTCCTCTCCTGTGTCCTAGTGTGTAAGTGACTATACATGCTGAACCAGACTGATGTTGACGCAGAGAGAAGAGGTCAATTTATGCTCTATAGTAATTATGATGTGGAAGGAAGGGAACAATGAAGCTATGAGTGTACAGCTTCCTCTGAAGAAATTACTGGGGGGAATTATTGCTAAGTTGTGTGTGTGTGTGTGTGTGTGTGTGTGTGTGTGTGTGTCAGGACTTTGAGATGAATAGTGAGCTGAAGGTGGGGGTAATGACCCTTCTGGAGGAGGTGCTACGAGACCCAGACCTGCTGCCCCAGGAGAGGAAAGCCACCGGCAACATACTAAGGTACACATACACACAAGCATGCTAAAGTACAAGCACACAGACACACACACACACTCACAGACACACACACACACAGTGAGAGTTAATTTGTGTGTACCTTAGTATACCGTGTGAGAGTGTAGAGTGTGTGTGAGAGTGTGTGTGTGTTTGTGTCATGACATTTGTTGTTAATGAGACTCTGCTTGTCCCTCAGTGCCCTTTCTCAAGATGAACAAGATGATGCTCAACTCAAAATAGAAGACATCATACAGACGGTATGTATGGTTCAATCACACACAGAACTACTGCCTAGAATAGTGGTAAAAGTGTGTTTAGTCATTATTTAGTCAGTAAATTAATGTTGATGTAATTTGGAATGCTGACTTTGGAACAGAGAAGTCCGTTGCTCCACTTCATCCTGGTAAGACGTTGTCCAGATACGTTGTCTCGATATAGACTATTTGAAGAAGTCGTCTCCATAAAGAATTAGAACCTACAGTATTAGTTCTATTAGTGTGTATTGTGGTGGAGCATCCCCAGAAGACCCAACCAATACGTTATGTAATATACTGTAGAATGCATGTAGAAGTATTTGAGGTGCGCTTGATTCACTTTTGGGAAAACGCCATTGCTTCTATTTTACAGGGGAAATAAATCAAGCTTAGCTCAAGTATTGTAAAGTATTTGACATGCACTATGTATGTGACCCAGGTTTTGTCCCCCGTAGAGCCACATTAGTCCACTGTGTCCTAGCCTAGCAGTTAGGGTGTTGGGCCGGCAACCGAGAGGTTGCTAGTTTGAATCCCTGAGCCAACAAGGTGAAAAGTCGCCTTCAATAAAGACTGAACCCTGGCCGTGACCTCACTTTCAGGGGGATATGCAAAAAACACACTTATATAAGTATATTATTTGTGTATATTAGCTGTCAACCCGTTTGTAGTGTAGACATGGAACACTGTATAATATTGGTTTACCAGGCGGATTGTCCCAAAGCAGAGTGTTTTGAGTCTCTGTCCGCGATGGAGCTGGCTGAACAGATCACCCTGCTAGACCACATTGTGTTCAGGAGCATCCCTTACGAGTGAGTGTATATTCTACATCAGAGAATAGTGTTGTTGTTGTTGCTGTTGTTGTTGTTGTTGCATAATTGTGGTGTGTTCTGTGTCCAACAGAGAGTTTCTGGGCCAGGGCTGGATGAAGCTGGACAAGTCAGAGAGAACTCCATACATCATGAAGACAAGTCAGCACTTTAACGATGTAAGATTTCAAACAGATCTATACTCTATAGCTCTATACCAGCCAGCACTTCAGATCCATACTCATATCTCAACATATCTCTCTGTCCCTCTTTTCTGTATCTCTCCCTCTCTCGCTTCCCTGTTTTCCTGCTCTAGATGAGTAACCTGGTAGCATCTCAGATCATTGCCCATACAGACGTGGGCTCCAGGGCTAACTCCATAGAGAAGTGGTTGGCTGTTGCTGATATCTGTCGCTGCCTTAACAACTATAATGGAGTTCTAGAGATCACCTCAGCTCTCAACCGTAGCGCCATCTACAGGCTGAAGAAGACATGGGCTAAAGTCTGCAAACAGACCAAGTCACTGATGGACAGGCTACAGAAGACAGTGTCATCAGAAGGCCGATTCAAGAACCTGAGAGAAACCCTGAAAAAGTAAGAAAGAGGGGAAATAAAGGGAGAGAGTATGTGTCTGTGTTTTAGTCCCAGATTATCACCACAACGTGTACCCAGGCGAACAGCGATATCTCTCACCAAGGAGCTGTAGGGCGGCAGGTAGCTTAGCGGTTAGATCGTTGGGCCAATTCGAATACCCGAGCTGACAAGGTGAAAAATCTGTCGATGTGCCCTTGAGCACATGTGCTCCAGGGGCACCGTACTACTATGACTGACCCTGTAAAACAACACATTTCACTGCACCTATCTGGTATATGTGACAATACAACATTTTTTTTCAGAATTAAAATGATGCTATAGATGTTTTGTATAATTTCAGCCAGTAGTTTTGAAAGTAGCACTCACAAGCCATAATGGGTCCCAGGAAATGGTGCACAATTGTGTACATAGTCATCCATTGCGTATGATGTTCCGTCCTGCATTTTAGTAATTTTTTATCCTGCATTTCGAATGTAATGTTACAAATATGTAAGTGCTTAAGATCCCGTTCAATCTCTTGAAGGACTTGTGAAAAGTTAGGAAAAGCTTGAATATTGTGAATATTGATTGATGCATTGGTCTATGTGCAGCTGCAACCCTCCGTGTGTGCCCTACCTGGGAATGTATCTGACTGACCTGGCCTTCATCGAAGAGGGAACGCCCAACTTCACTGAGGAGGGACTTGTCAACTTCTCCAAGATGAGGATGGTAAACACACAAACGCACACACATATAGTCAGTCACACAGTCAGCCTGTATCTCTCTCTGTCTCATGTCTCTCCTCCCTGTTCTCCTGTCTGTTCCAGATTTCTCACATCATCAGAGAGATCCGTCAGTTCCAGGGGGCTCCCTACAGGATAGAGCACCAACCCAAGGTAACACAAACTACACAGTCAATCAATGGAGTTGTTTCTAGCTATAAATGTATTATAACTTACTACCCCACCATGCTTTCTCTCTGTCTCGCTCTCTCCCAGGTAACTCAGTTCCTGCTGGATAAGACTCTGGTGATGGATGAAGACACTTTGTATGAGCTGTCCCTGAAGATTGAACCCCGCATCCCTCCTGGCTAAACACACACAGAAACACCACACAGTTGGTCTCAGTCCAGCTGCATTAGACACTTAGTAGTTAGTATTCTTATTATTTTCTGCTTGGTAACAATGGAACCAATGGACGGGATAGCCCTGAGAATCACTTGGTTAAGGGTTCTTGTTACTTTATCAGCATTGCCAATGATTATGCTTAAGAACTCCGGTGAAGATGTGCCTTGCTTGTAAATATGTACATATCAAGATATAGTAAAAAAACTGTATAGTGTATTTATAACATGTTATAATTATTTCCTGATGATCTTGCATGCAAATTCAGGTATGGCTGTGACTGATTATGAAAGAGACATCTAGCTTGCCAGACTAATGGCAGTTGTGGCCAGAGACTAGTGGGGAGGAACCACGGCTGTCACTATATTACCCTCTACTGGTGAACTGGTGAAAGTCAGCCTCATATCAACTAGTGATAACATTCCCCAAAGGTTTTTGCACTTCCATGAAGATGTCTTCACGGGTCCACCCGAACCCGAATACCCGAGACCCGACCCGGGAACCGACCGGGTAAAAAAACTAAATATTTTCCATCGGGTGTGGGTCGGGTCCTGTCTGATTGTCATCGGGTCTCGGGTCTATGTAACTACAGCTGATAGACTAGAGTGGACCCGAATGGACCCGACCACGGCTCTGCATAGCCTATAGCATATTTATTTTACTCTAATAAGGTGAATTTATTTGGCCTAGCCAACATATAAAGACCTATTCGTTAACCAGAAGAGCAACTTGGCTGATAAACATGATTTGTTTGTCAATCGGGTCTGGTCTAGACCCGGACCCATTAGGGTACAAGTCGGGTCTAGGTCTGGTAGTCGTTGGGTCCATTCGGATAAACTTTTTGTACCCAATAAGACCCCATGATCATTTTAGATCTGTTAATTCCCCACATAGTGCTTTCTGTCTCCCATTCTATCTCTGGCTGTGGAACAATTACCTTGTTCCTGTTGACGCACACTGATGATGTAAGCATGGACTTTACATCCTGTCATTTAGCATGTTTATTTATTTACTTATTTATTAAGCATTTTAAATGTTGTTTTACTTCTGTCTATTGTTGTATTCCCACTGGGCACAGACGTCAATTCAACGTCTATTCCACATTGGTTCAAGGTGAAACGACGTGGAAGCAACATTGATTCAACCAGTGTGTGCCCAGTGGGTTGTCTGTATAAAGGTTTTATTTGTTACAACAAACATTTTATGAAGATGTAAACGCATATGAAGAGCCACTTTTCTCAACCGTGTAATTATGCACAATCCAATATACTGTAGCTAATTCTCCCCAGAGCCAGACAGTGTATAGAGAATATACAGTGGGGAAAAAAAGTATTTAGTCAGCCACCAATTGTGCAAGTTCTCCCACTTAAAAAGATGAGAGAGGCCTGTAATTTTCATCATAGGTACACGTCAACTATGACAGACAAATTGAGAAAGAAAAATCCAGAAAATCACATTGTAGGATTTTTTATGAATTTATTTGCAAATTATGGTGGAAAATAAGTATTTGGTCACCTACAAACAAGCAAGATTTCTGGCTCTCACAGACCTGTAACTTCTTCTTTAAGAGGCTCCTCTGTCCTCCACTCGTTACCTGTATTAATGGCACCTGTTTGAACTTGTTATCAGTATAAAAGACACCTGTCCACAACCTCAAACAGTCACACTCCAAACTCCACTATGGCCAAGACCAAAGAGCTGTCAAAGGACACCAGAAACAAAATTGTAGACCTGCACCAGGCTGGGAAGACTAATCTGCAATAGGTAAGCAGCTTGGTTTGAAGAAATCAACTGTGGGAGCAATTATTAGGAAATGGAAGACATACAAGACCACTGATAATCTCCCCTCGATCTGGGGCTCCACGCAAGATCTCACCCCGTGGGGGTCAAAATGATCACAAGAACGGTGAGCAAAAATCCCAGAACCACACGGGGGACATAGTGAATGACCTGCAGAGAGCTGGGACCAAAGTAACAAAGCCTACCATCAGTAACACACTACGCCACCAGGGACTAAAATCCTGCAGTGCCAGACGTGTCCCCCTGCTTAAGCCAGTACATGTCCAGGCCCGTCTGAAGTTTGCTAGAGTGCATTTGGATGATCCAGAAGAGGATTGGGAGAATGTAATATGGTCAGATGAAACCAAAATAGAAAATGTTGGTCAAAACTCAACTCGTCGTGTTTGGAGGACAAGGAATGCTGAGTTGCATCCAAAGAACACCATACCTACTGTGAAGCATGGGGGTGGACACATCATGCTTTGGGGCTGTTTTTCTGCAAAGGGACCAGGACGACTGATCCGTGTAAATGAAAGAATGAATGGGGCCATGTATCATGAGATTTTGAGTGAAAACCTCCTTCCATCAGCAAGGGCATTGAAGATGAAACGTTGCTGGGTCTTTCAGCATGACAATGATCCCAAACACACCGCCCGGGCAACGAAGGAGTGGCTTTGTAAGAAGCATTTCAAGGTCCTGGAGTGGCCTAGCCAGTCTCCAGATCTCAACCCCATAGAAAATCTTTGGAGGGGAGTTGAAAGTCTGTGTTGCCCAGCGACAGCCCCAAAACATCACTGCTCTAGAGGAGATCTGCATGGAGGAATGGGCCAAAATACCAGCAACAGTGTGTGAAAACCTTGTGAAGACTTACAGAAAACGTTTGACCTGTGTCATTGCCATCAAAGGGTATATAACAAAGTATTGAGAAACTTTTGTTATTGACCAAATACTTATTTTCCACCATAATTTGCAAATACATTCATTAAAAATCCTACAATGTGATTTTCTGGATTTTTTTTCCTAATTTTGTCTGTCATAGTTGACGCGTACCTATGATGAAAATTACAGGTCTCTCTCATCTTTTTAAGTGGGAGAACTTGCACAATTGGTGGCTGACTAAATACTTTTTTTCCCCACTGTACATGTATGGCTTTACCTTTCCCAGTCCTGACGCAAATTGCAGTTTCAGAAATGTTGTTCAATTCAGTGTAACATATCTGTTTTGGGGATGACGATATTCAAGTAAAGGGACTTGACCCAAACGGTTGTTAAAGTTTACTTACATCTTTTGTTTGAATATTTCTCAGTGTTATAGTTTAGCTCTGGATGTGTTTATTTATTAGTATTTGTTAGATTTTTATCTGATTACTTGTTAAACAGTATTATTCGAAATCTTGCACTATTGATTTGTAAAGTATGTCAATAGATTTTTAACTTCTCTGAACTTTTGGATCGTTTAAGAGGTAGAGCATGTTTCTTTCCTTACAGTGTTGTTCTTCAGATAACTGCTTTTTCCAGATTGCTTCCTTTTTCTACAGTCCTGAATGGCAGGAATCTTTCTCACATCCAGATTCTATCTACAGTCCTGCTTTTATACCTGACCATGTACTTTGTTATAAAACCTGCTGTTTTACCACTGTATTTTTCCATGCACTTCCTTAGAGAATGTACAGATTTACGCTCCTGGCTTGTAAATAAAATAAAAGTTGTTAATGTCACTTCTATAGTAAGTTGATATACATCTCACCAGTCAAGAGCTGGAAGAAAGTGAGGGAGGGAGGGAGTTAGGGAGGGAGGGAGAGAGAGAGGAGAGAGAAGGGGGAGGGAGAGAGAGAGAGAGAGAGAGAGAGAGAGAGAGAGAGAGAGAGAGAGAGAGAGAGAGAAAACTAAACAAACAACAACACGAAGAGCTATCTTCTCCAATCTTTTTGGCCCTATAACAAAGAACAAACAGCAAAAAAATATACATGATCAAATGCAAATCTTAGAATCAACTATTAAAGACTACCAGAACCCACTGGATTATCCAATTACATTGAATGAACTACAGGACAAAATACAAACCCTCCAACCCTAAAAGGCATGTGGTGTTGATAGTATCCTCAATGAAATGATAAAATATACAGACCACAAATTCCAATTGGCTATACTTAAACTCTTTAACATCATCCTTAGTTCTGGCATCTTCCCAAATATATGGAACCAAGGACTGATCACCCCAATCCACAAAAGTGGAGACATATTTGACCCCAATAACTACTGTGGGATATGCGTCAACAGCAACCTTGGGAAAATCCTCTGCATTATCATTAACAGCAGACTAGTTCATTTTCTGAGTGAAAACAATGTACTGAGCAAATGTCAAATAGGCTTTTACCAAATTACCGTACAACAGACCACATATTGACCCTGCACACCCTAATTGACAAACAAACAAAACAAAACAAAGGCAAAGTCTTCTCATGCTTTGTTGATTTCAAAAAAGCTTTTCACTTTTTTTTTTTTTTTAGGGGGCGGGGGGTTAGAAGGATTACTTTATCCTATCCCAGGTATTCCTTAAAGAGGTGGGGTTTCAAATGTCTCCGGAAGGTGGTGAGTGACTCCGCTGTCCTGGCGTCGTGAGGGAGCTTGTTCCACCATTGGGGTGCCAGAACAGCGAACAGTTTTGACTGGGCTGAGCGGGAACTATGCTTCCGCAGAGGAAGGGGAGCCAGCAGGCCAGAGGTGGATGAACGCAATGCCCTCGTTTGGGTGTAGGGACTGATCAGAGCCTGAAGGTACAGAGGTGCCGTTCCCCTCACAGCTCCATAGGCAAGCACCATGGTCTTGTAACAGATGCGAGCTTCAACTGGAAGCCAGTGGAGTGTGCGGAGGAGCGGGGTGACGTGAGAGAACTTGGGAAGGTTGAACACCAGACGGGCTGCGGCATTCTGGATGAGTTGTAGGGGTTTAATGGCACAGGCAGGGAGCCCAGCCAACAGCGAGTTGCAGTAATCCAGACGGGAGATGACAAGTGCCTGGATTAGGACCTGTGCCGCTTCCTGTGTAAGGCAGGGTCGTACTCTCCGAATGTTGTAGAGCATGAACCTGCAGGATCGGGTCACCGCCTTGATGTTAGCGGAGAACGACAGGGTGTTGTTCAGGGTCACGCCAAGGCTCTTCGCACTCTGGGAGGAGGACACAACGGAGTTGTCAACCGTGATGGCGAGATCATGGAACAGGCAGTCCTTCCCCGGGAGGAAGAGCAGCTCCGTCTTGCCAAGGTTCAGCTTGAGGTGGTGATCCGTCATCCATACTGATATGTCTGCCAGACATGCAGAGATGCGATTCGCCACCTGGTTATCAGAAGGGGGAAAGGAGAAGATTAGTTGTGTATCGTCAGCGTAGCAATGATAGGAGAGGCCATGTGAGGATATGACAGAGCCAAGTGACTTGGTGTATAGGGAGAATAGGAGAGGGCCTAGAACTGAGCCCTGGGGGACACCAGTGGTGAGAGCACGTGGTGCGGAGACAGCTTCGCCACGCCACTTGGTAGGAGCGACCGGTCAGGTAGGACGCAATCCAGGAGTGAGCCGCGCCGGAGATGCCCAGCTCGGAGAGGGTGGAGAGGAGGATCTGATGGTTCACAGTATCAAAGGCAGCAGACAGGTCTAGAAGGACAAGAGCAGAGGAGAGAGAGTTAGCTTTAGCAGTGCGGAGAGCCTCCGTGACACAGAGAAGAGCAGTCTCAGTTGAATGACCAGTCCTGAAACCTGACTGGTTTGGATCAAGAAGGTCATTCTGAGAGAGATAGCAAGAGAGTTGGCTAAAGACGGCACGCTCAATAGTTTTGGAAAGAAAAGAAAGAAGGGATACTGGTCTGTAGTTGTTGACATCAGTGGGATCGAGTGTTGGTTTTTTGAGAAGGGGTGCAACTCTCGCTCTCTTGAAGACGGAAGGGACATAGCCAGCGGTCAAGGATGAGTTGATCAGCGAGGTGAGGTAGGGGAGAAGGTCACCGGAGATGGTCTGGAGAAGAGAGGAGGGGATGGGGTCAAGCGGGCAGGTTGTTGGGCGGCCTGCAGTCACAAGTCGCAAGATTTTATCTGGAGAGAGAGGGGAGAAAGAAGTCAAAGCATAGGGTAGGGCAGTGTGAGCAGGACCAGCAGTGTCATTAGACTTAACAAACGAAGATCGGATGTCGTCAACCTTCTTTTCAAAGTGGTTGACGAAGTCATCCACAGAGAGAGAGGGGGGAGGATTCAGCAGGGAGGAGAATGTGGCAAAGAGCTACAAATACAACCCATATTTATGTTTATACATTTTCCTATTTGTACTTTAACTATTTGCACATTGTTACAACACTGTATATATACATAATATGACATTTGAAATGTCTTTATTCTTTTGGAACTTCTGAGTGTAATGGTTACTGTTAATATTAATTGTTTATTTCACTTTTGATTACTATCTACTTCACTTGCTTTGGCAATGTTAACATACGTTTCCCATGCCAATAAAGGCCTTAAATTGAAATTGAATTGAATTGAGAGAGAGAGAGAGAGAGAGAGAGAGAGAGAGAGAGAGAGAGTACATTGAATTGAATTGAGAGAGTCTATCTATGTTTGGAGAGGGGAGGAGGTCTTTACATCAAGATCAAGGAAAGATCAAGGTCAAGACGGGCAGCAGAACCAGGACCATCCAAGGTGTTGCACCAGGAATACATTTGATTGGTCAGCAGCACAGCTTCTTATCTCCCCATTGGCCCACAGCGTAAATTCAGACATTTTAATTGGCCTAAAGCACAGGTCCTTATCACGTGTTAGTGGGTAGAGCGTGGGATCAGAAAGAGAAATAGACTCCTGAAAGAGGAATCTTTAGTAGGGAGGGATATCAGCAGTGAAACAGGTACTGTACCCTCTATCTTTCTTTCTCTCTTCCTATGTTTCCTCACTCTATAGCTCTCAAATATCTCTCATTCAGACAAGGGGGATAATAACAAACTGTTTTAAATGTATACATTTTAAAGTTGTAGATGCAGCCAAGTAGTTGTTACCAAATGTATTTGGTGTGAGTCACTCCCTTCCACCTTGAGAACTACAGACTATTAGTTAAAGTTTCCTTATGCATATTTTTATGAGATTTTGCTGATGTAGTCACTATAATTGCAAAATTGACATGACATTGATGGACAGAGCAAGAGCCTTTTGGTGTTGGAATGTAGACTGGTCTAGATGGTCTAGTCTGATGTTCTGAAGAATAGCAGAGCATCAGTTCCTTATATACATTATTAACTGTCATACCTGTCATTAACTGCTTCATGACTCGAGATAATGCATCCTTCTGAGAGCTTACAAAGAAGTAGAATTATGCCTGTTAACTCCATCACCATGTGTTAACACTCCTCTCCGTATGGCTAGTAGCATGAAATTGCTCCCCAACACTGATCTAAGGTCAGTTTTATGTTTCTCCCCTTGATGTTAAACTGATCCTAGATCTGTGGTTTCAGAGCTGGTTATAGTGTAATCCTGGCTTTAAGGCTTTTTATTACCAGTGTGATTCTGACTGATGGAGGCATTTAAACCACCATACAGGCCTGTCATACCAGCTGCTCGCCATTTATGACATAACCGTATCACTGATTCACTGGCGTTTCCTATCAGAGCTGCAGCCCCCTTTCGTGTCCTCCATCTCTGTGTCCATTGCTTTTTCCACCTCTTTCTCTCCATCACTTTCTCATCTCTCGCTTTCTCTCTGTCTCTTACTTATCTCTTTCTCTATAACTCTCTATGTCTCTCCTTCTCTCTCTGTGTGTGTGTCTCTCTCTCTCCTCTCCTATCCCCTCCCCCTGTCCTTGTCTTGGCCTGGGTCCTGTCTTGAGAGGCTGTGACCGGTTCGGAATGTCAGAGCAGAACAGAACACGTGGCCTGTGGTGTTTTGATTCCCGAAAGGGCGGTCATGGCATTAGACCCATCTGGCACTGTTTCTCTCCTCTAGATTTCTATAAATAATCATGTATTTCGGTGCTGACAGCCTCCTCCTCTCAGACTCCTCAGCCACCTACTGTGTTCTGGTCTACTACACTTCACTCAGGGGAAAACAGAGACACAACTTTGAGGTCAATGAAGTTAAATTTACCCAGAGACCTTGTGTTCAGACGCTGAGATGCATGTTGGCTTCCTTGATATGGATCGTAGAGTAGAGTGGGTGCATTGTCAGCTTTGCAGCTAACTGACGATCTGGCGATCAAACAGAATTGTGCTCTTCCTCCGAGTCGATACTGTATTCTTAATGAAGAACTATCACATGGAACTTTGTCAACTGACGACTGCAGATAATGTGTAATAGGTGTGTAGAATGATTATTGAGACAGGAAGTCAATCCCTGCTTCTGTTTCAGCTCTGACAGGGATTAGTGACTAGACCTCTACAGACCTATATAGACCTCTCTATTTTAAGACAGCTCTCTCTCTCTTTCTCTCCCTCTTTCCCTTTCTCTCTGTCTCTCTCGTTCTCTCTTTTCTCTCTCTCTCTCTCGCTCTCGCTTTCTCTCCAGAAGTGAAGGACAAGTCGGTGAGAATGACCTTTCACCTTTAGATTTTAGTCACAGGACATATGGAAATGAATACCTTGCTCAGGGGCTAAACTAAAGTTTGTTTTATCTTGGTGACCTAAGATCAGTGTATAGAGGCAACTTCATCCTACCTACTCCCCCTTGATGGTGGTGGCCATTTTGCATCAGCCATTTTGGGATAGTTAAGAGGCCATCCTGTGAGGCCAGATCAGGAGACTGAGCTTAATAAGCCATCTGCTGAGACTCCCCTCTCATACTGTAAGCTTGTTATCAACGACCTACATCTACTTTATCAGATGTAGAAACATTTTTAAAAAATGTACTTCATACGATACAATTGAATACAGTACAATCAACAAACTGGAAGCACATTGTAACTCAACTGAGGACATGTAGTATGTTTGAGCTGCAGCATCCACAGTCTGTATTTGATGGACAAAATGTAGTGGTCAAAGGGTTAACAGCTTGACCGTCTGACTCTGCATCGAGAAGCTGGCTAAAACAGAAAAAAACTGTCAGACAGGCCAAAGGGTTAAAGGAAGGAAGTGTATTGTTCTTAAGAAGCGGAGGTTCTTCCCACAGCTTACCACAGCTATACATACACAACAAGAAACTAATGCATAAATAAACACATATTTAAGAACTTTTAAGAAGTAGAGCCTTTGAAATGTGTAACTTCTATCTTCTCTCTTTCTCTCTTCTTCCCACTTCCTCTCTCTCTCCCACCCCCAGTTGACCTGATCTAACCTTTGAACTGTCCAAGATGGCGTCCTCCTTCACTAGAATGATGTCTGGCCGTAACACGGCCATGCTGTTGGCTAGCCTGGGAACAGGCACCATGGCAACCTGCTACCTGATGACCGACAGCAACATCCTGTCCGCTGAGGAGAGGAGGAAGCTCTACCCACCCAGGTAGAACTACAAAACAACATGGCCTCTAATGGACTGTGGACTACAAATAGCTTGTCCGTATACAGACGACCTACAGAGGTTGGAGAAACAGGAGTTGGGCCTGGGATAGCTGCACCTGTTGAATAGGAAAAAACCTGAATCTTACACCCAGTGTGCAGTCAGTCTGAAATGTAAGTCAAAGGTAGAGGGGTGGGGCAAGGAATTAAACCTAAGAGGTTTAGTAGATACAAGTTTAGTAGATACAAGTTTAGTAGATACCTCCTCTGCCCTTTCTTACATTCACATATAGTACACCCCCCCCCCCCCCCACCCACCCACCCACCCAAGAGACCAGATCAGGAACTAAGCCTTGAGCCACAGATTAGACAGATCACCAACACTCTAAAATAACTTCCTCTACTTGTCTCAATCAATCAAGCGACCAGTCAATCAATCAATATGTACCTGTCCAAAAAAAATGCATCCACATCACATCCAAAACAGCAGTCTATAAGCTGTCCTCTTGGCCAGGACTGTGTCCATAATTACACCCTATTTGAAATGTAATTTATAGTGCACAGCTTTTGATCTATTCATCTCTATGGTTTGAATGAAAACTACTTCTCCCATCATCCCCAGCGCTGACTTCCCTGACCTGAGGAGGCACAACAACTGCATGGCGCATGCCCTGACCCCTGCTATCTACGGCAAGCTGAGAGACCAGGTGACCCCTAACAACTGGACCCTGGACCAGTGCATCCAGACCGGAGTGGACAACCCTGGCCACCCCTTCATCAAGACTGTCGGCATGGTGGCTGGGGATGAGGAGAGCTACAAGGTACATGTGGGAGGGTGTGTATGTCTTTCTATCTATCTGAAGGAGGTCTGTTAACAGTCCATCCTGTACTCTCCAGGTGTTCGCCGACCTCTTTGACCCCGTCATTAAAGACAGACACAATGGCTACGACCCCAAGACAATGAAACACCCCACTGATCTGGACGCATCCAAAGTAACTCTCACACACACATACACACACACAGTATAGTTCATCATTCTCAGATGTATTAACAATAACTGTCCCTCTCCCTCCTCAGATCACTAACGGTATGTTTGATGAGAAATACGTTCTGTCGTCTCGCGTGCGTACAGGCCGTAGTATCCGCGGTCTGAGCCTGCCCCCGTGCTGCTCCCGCTCGGAGCGCCGTGAGGTGGAGCGTGTTACCGTGCAGGCCCTGGCCGGCCTGAAGGGTGACCTGGCTGGACGCTACTACAGCCTGGGAGACATGACCGAGAAGGAGCAGCAGCAGCTTATTGATGTGAGACACTCACAGAAGACTGCTATCTATCTATCTATCTATCTATCTATCTATCTATCTATCTATCTATCTATCTATCTATCTATCTATCTATCTATCTATCTATCTATCTATCTATCTATCTACATTTACATTTACATTTACATTTACATTTACATTTACGTCATTTAGCAGACGCTCTTATCCAGAGCGACTTACAAATTGGTGCATTCACCTTATAGCCAGTGGGATAACCACTTTATAATATGTATTTTTATTTATTTTTGGGGGGTGGGGTAAGGGGGGGTAGAAGGATTACTTTATCCTATCCCAGGTATTCCTTAAAGAGGTGGGGTTTCAAGTGTCTCCGGAAGGTGGTGAGTGACTCCGCTGTCCTGGCATCGTGAGGGAGCTTGTTCCACCATTGGGGTGCCAGAGCAGCGAACAGTTTTGACTGGGCTGAGCGGGAACTGTGCTTCCGCAGAGGTAGGGGGGCCAGCAGGCCAGAGGTGGATGAACGCAATGCCCTCGTTTGGGTGTAGGGACTGATCAGAGCCTGAAGGTACGGAGGTGCCGTTCCCCTCACAGCTCCGTAGGCAAGCACCATGGTCTTGTAGCAGATGCAAGCTTCAACTGGAAGCCAGTGGAGTGTGTGGAGGAGCGGGATGACGTGAGAGAACTTGGGAAGGTTGAACACCAGACGGGGTGCGTCATTCTGGATGAGTTGTAGGGGTTTAATGGCACAGGCAGGGAGCCCAGCCAACAGCGAGTTGCAGTAATCCAGACGGGAGATGACAAGTGCCTGGATTAGGACCTGTGCCGCTTCCTGTGTAAGGCAGGGTCGTACTCTCCGAATGTTGTAGAGCATGAACCTGCAGGATCGGGTCACCGCCTTGATGTTAGCGGAGAACGACAGGGTGTTGTCCAGGGTCACGCCAAGGCTCTTCGCACTCTGGGAGGAGGACACAACGGAGTTGTCAACCGTGATGGCGAGATCATGGAACGGGCAGTCCTTCCCCGGGAGGAAGAGCAGCTCCGTCTTGCCGAGGTTCAGCTTGAGGTGGTGATCCGTCATCCACACTGATATGTCTGCCAGACATGGAGAGATGCAATTCGCCACCTGGTTATCAGAAGGGGGAAAGGAGAAGATTAGTTGTGTGTTGTCTGCGTAGCAATGATAGGAGAGGCCATGTGAGGATATGACAGAGCCAAGTGACTTGGTGTATAGCGAGAATAGGAGAGGGCCTAGAACTGAGCCCTGGGGGACACCAGTGGTGAGCGCACGTGGTGCGGAGACAGATTCTCGCCACGCCACTTGGTAGGAGCGACCGGTCAGGTAGGACGCAATCCAAGAGTGAACCGCGCCGGAGATGCCCAGCTCGGAGAGGGTGGAGAGGAGGATCTGATGGTTCACAGTATCAAAGGCAGCAGACAGGTCTAGAAGGACAAGAGCAGAGGAGAGAGAGTTAGCTTTAGCAGTGTGGAGAGCCTCCGTGACACAGAGAAGAGCAGTCTCAGTTGAATGACCAGTCTTGAAACCTGACTGGTTTGGATCAAGAAGGTCATTCTGAGAGAGATAGCAAGAGAGTTGGCTAAAGACGGCACGCTCAAGAGTTTTGGAGAGAAAAGAAAGAAGGGATACTGGTCTGTAGTTGTTGACATCAGAGGGATCGAGTGTTGTTTTTTTGAGAAGGGGTGCAACACTCGCTCTCTTGAAGACGGAAGGGACATAGCCAGCGGTCAAGGATGAGTTGATGAGCGAGGTGAGGTAAGGGAGAAGGTCACCGGAGATGGTCTGGAGAAGAGAGGAGGGGATAGGGTCAAGCGGGCAGGTTGTTGGGCGGCCAGCCGTCGCAAGATTTTATCTGGAGAGAGATATCCATCTATCTATCTATCTATCTATCTATCTATCTATCTATCTATCTATCTATCTATCTATCTATCTATCTATCTATCTATCTATCTATCTATCTATCTATCTGTCTGTCTGTCTGTCTGTCTGTCTGTCTGTCTGTCTGTCTGTCTGTCTGTCTGTCTGTCTGTCTGTCTGTCTATATGTCTATCT
The DNA here is from genome assembly GCF_020615455.1 of Coregonus clupeaformis. NCBI lineage: Eukaryota > Metazoa > Chordata > Actinopteri > Salmoniformes > Salmonidae > Coregonus > Coregonus clupeaformis. Next base: position 17,854,976 of record NC_059206.1, read on the forward strand.
ATCTATGTCTATCTATCTATGTCTATCTGTCTGTCAATCTCTCTGTACCCCCCTCTCCTTTCCCATTTGTCTGTCTCTGTATCCAAAACGCACATAACTACATGTTTTTTTGTAATCTGACTGCATACAGGATTCCTCTTATCCATGATATTGTCTATTTGTATTACCATGTTAATGGCAGGTATTGTTGTGAAGATTGAAACAGTGCAACTGGAACCTGAACTGTAGTAACAGCATTGTCACATCAGTTTTATTTGACCTGACTCATCTGAAGACATGGTTCTCGATTGCACTAATTTATCTTAATTCCCCATTGGTAGGCCAACCAATTATTTCAGGAAAGTTTAGCAGAGTTTTAGTTACCAAGTTAATCCACTCAGTCTGACACATTGGGATGACATCATATTGCTTTTAATCCTAACGGCTACAATGTGGAATAGAAATAGAGGTAATCTTTTGTGGCCAGCCCACAGATGGCTGTTGGGATTTGGGAGAGACTAGTGTTGACCTTCAACCCTCAGTCTCATTGACCTTTGCCCTCTCACCCTCACGTTGCCTCAGGAGCACTTCCTGTTCGACAAGCCCGTCTCTCCTCTGCTGACATCTGCCTTCATGGCCCGTGACTGGCCTGATGCCAGGGGCATCTGGTAAGACCAGAGCAGTAGAGAGCCGAACCCTGTCCCCAAAACTACAGTACCTGTAGAGGCCTAGTACTATCAATCTGGTAAGGCCAGAGCAGTAGAGACCCAAACCCTGTCCCTGTAGATTTAAAAGCCATTAAGACTATCTTGTATTATAATAGCTGTAGAGATAGTACTATATCTGAATAGGGTAATCTGGTGAGACCAAAGGAGTAGAGAGCAGAACTATGTTCCCATAACATTATGGGTATTTGGGGAAGGTCTCTTCCTCTCACTCCTCTTCCTCCTCCCCAAAGTATAATTACCTCTATGTAGTTGTAGCCCTGTCTTCCCCTTTCCTTGACCACTACCTTCTCCTCCTCCACCTCCTCCCTCCTCTCCCTCCTCTTCTCCGTAGGACCACTTCCTGTTTGACAAGCCTGTCTCCCCCTTGTTGACGTGTGCCTTCATGGCCCGTGATTGGCCTGATGCCAGGGGCCTCTGGTAGGTTCTACAAGGCTCTTACTAGCAGAAGCCTCTAACCAGCATGTGTGCGCTGTGATCATAGACGTTGATATAATCAGTGCAATCAACAAATGTTTCTGGATTCTTAGGAATGTGTTCTTTCTTCCAGGCACAACAATGAGAAGACCTTCCTGATCTGGGTCAATGAGGAGGACCACACTAGGGTCATCTCCATGGAGAAGGGAGGAAACATGAAAAGAGTGTTTGAGAGGTTCTGCAGAGGACTCCAACAGGTACTTTACATGTTACATCTTAGTGATTTAGTGATGCTCGTCTCCACTCAACCTAAAAGGCAGTTCTGCATTTTTGCATGAGTGTACATGCTTGCAACATGGACATACAGTTGAAGTCAGAAGTTTACATACACTTAAGTTGGAGTCATTAAAAATAGTTTTTCAACCACTCCACACATTTCTTGTTAACAAACTATAGTTTTGGCAAGTCGGTTAGGACTACTTTGTGCATGACTCAAGTAATTTTTCCAACAATTGTTTACAGACATATTATTTCACTTATAATTCACTGTATCACAATTCCAGTGGGTCAGAAGTTTACATACACTAAGTTGACTGTACCTTTAAACAGCTTGGAAATTCCAGAAAAGGATGTCATGGCTTTAGAAGCTTCTGATAGGCTAATTGACGTAATTTGAGTCAATTGGAGGTGTACCTGTGGATGTATTTCAAGGCCTACCTTCAAACTCAGTGCCTCTTTGCATGACATCATGGGAAAATCCAAAGAAATCAGCCAAGACCTCAGAAAAAGAATTGTAGACCTCCACAAGTCTGGTTCATCCTTGGGAGGAATTTCCAAACGCCTGAAGGTACCACGTTCATCTGTACAAACAATAGTACGCAAGCATAAACACCATGGGACCACGCAGCTGTCATACCGCTCAGGAAAGAGACGCGTTCTGTCTCCTAGAGATGAACGTACTTTGGTGCAAAAAGTGCAAATCAATCCCAGAACAACAGCAAAGGGCCTTGTGAAGATGCTGGAGGAAATAGGTACAAAAGTATCTATATCCACAGTAAAACGAGTTCTATATCGACATAACCTGAAAGGCTGCTCAGCAAGGGAGAAGCCACTGCTCCAAAACCGCCATAAAAAAGCCAGACTACGGTTTGCAACTGCACATGGGGACAAAGATCGTACTTTTTGGAGAAATGTCCTCTGGTCTGATGAAACAAAAATAGAACTGTTTGGCCATAATGACCATCGTTATGTTTGGAGGAAAAAGGGGGCCCTTGCAAGCCGAAGAACACCATCCCAACCGTGAAGCACGGGGGTGGCAGCATCATGCTGTGGGGATGCTTTGCTGCAGGAGGGACTGGTGCACTTCACAAAATAGATGGCATCATGAGGAAGGAAAATTATGTGGATATATTGAAGCAACATCTTAAGACATCAGTCAGGAAGTTAAAGCTTGGTCGCAAATGGGTCTTCCAAATGGACAACGACCCCAAGCGTACTTCCAAAGTTGTGGCAAAATGGCTTAAGGACAACAAAGTCAAGGTATTGGAGTGGCCATCACAAAGCCCTGACCACAATCCTATAGAACATTTGTGGGAAGAACTGAAAAAGCGTGTGCGAGCAAGGTGGCCTACAAACCTGACTCAGTTACACCAGCTCTCTCAGGAGGAATGGGCCAAAATTCACCCAACTTATTGTGGGAAGCTTGTGGAAGGCTACCCGAAACGTTTGACCCAAGTTAAACAATTTAAAGGCAATGCTACCAAATACTAATTGAGTGTATGTAAACTTCTGACCCACTGGGAATGTGATGAAATAAATAAAAGCTTAAATAAATCATTCTCTCTACTATTATTCTGACATTTCACATTCTTAAAATAAAGTGGTGATCCTAACTGACCTACGACAGGGAATTTTTACTAGGATGAAATGTCAGGAATTGTGAAAAACTGAGTTTAAATGTATTTGGCTAAGGTGTATGTAAACTTCCGACTTCAACAGTATACAGCATATTATAAGTGTCCTTCCATCCACTAGGTGGAGAAGCTGATCCAGGAGAGAGGCTGGGAGTTCATGTGGAACGAGCACCTGGGTTACATCCTGACCTGCCCCTCCAACCTGGGCACTGGACTCAGGGCTGGAGTACACGTCAGACTGCCCAAACTCAGCAAGGTACACACACAATCGCTCTCTCTCTCTTGCCTAATGTTTTTACTTGAATTGTCCCTGTGTATTGACACCTCCTTCCCAAGACAGAGCATTGATTAAAGTTCTGTACTTACCCTGCAGGACCCCCGCTTCGGTAAGATCCTGGACAACATGCGTCTGCAGAAGAGAGGGACAGGCGGAGTCGACTCGGCCACAACTGGAGACACCTTCGACATCTCCAACAACGACCGTCTGGGAAAATCAGAGGTAAAACGAAAACTGCTATTCTATGAATGAATGACTGAAACTGTAAACCTGCATCTCAAACTAACTCTATCTGGACCTCACCTTGACTGCTAATAACTATGTATCTGTGTGTGTGTATAGGTGGAGCTGGTTCAGTTGCTGGTTGATGGAGTCAACTATCTGATCGACTGTGAGAAGAGGCTGGAAAGGGGCCAGGACATCAAGGTCCCCTCCCCCATCGCCCAGTTCAGGAAGTAAAACACCTGCGCCCCACCTCTGAGAGGAAGTGACCTGCTCTGCGGTTAGAGAAAGCAAGAAGTGAGGCGCCAGGGGGGAGGAGCTAGGCCTGATCCCTCCACTCGTGCCCAAACTGAGCCGTTTGGAGTAAAGTAGAAGTAGAATGTCTTTCCACTAGTCCAGGTACAGGTGTTGGTGTATTCCCCTTATGGTTAAGGCTGGGGTTGGGGTTATCATAATCTGATCCTAGATTAGTGATTAGGAGCAACTTCTACCAGGAGCGAAAGTCTTACCTGTAACACTAACCTCAATAAAAATCAACCTTGATAAAACCACTGATCTCTGATCAACAAAATGACTCATTCTCTGACTCTGCTCGCTTTCCAAGGCGATATTACAGCTTGTGTCTTTCTCCTCCCACTAATTTCACTACCTCACTAAGAGTTTAAATACCTTTGCAATTAACAACTAACTTGGATTTCCATAACATTCCCATAAATGTCATTGGACTTTTCATGTGTAATGACTATGCAATAGATGCATCACTTACTGTGAAGTTGACTGTATATAGTTGTGTTATAGGTGGAAGTCTGGCGTTAGGTGTAAGTCACTCTGGATAAATGCTAAATACTAAATATGTACAGTTCCAGTCGCTCCAGTGTATCTCTGTCTCCCAGCAGCTGATCTGCCATAGTAGGTTTACTGCAGTAACAGAGTTTAACACTGAGTTAAGCATTTTTAGAGGTCAGTGAGAGGTACAGAGAGAAGCATGGCAGAAGCCCAATTCCATCAACGGAAAACTACCAGTATAATTCACACAGATGTCTCTTATTTAACCTTTATTCATCCAGGTTATTCTCAATGAGATAAAATACAAATCCCAACATTGTCGTGGATTTGGAAGTAAGCACTGAGGGCTCTGACTCCCAGACTAGAATGGAGGCATCCTCAGCACCAAAACGTCTGTCTGTCTTAATGGGTTGATTCCGTCCGTCTGTCTAGTCCCTGGGAGGGTAATTGGCCTACTTGGAGCAGCTTAGTGACGTGGAGCTAATCAGCTAATCGCTGCCTGCTGTTCTTACACACCAAAGAGGGTTAGTGGGAGCAGGGCCAGGGGACCATAGAAACAGAGGGCATAAAGTGTACATATTTATTGCATGTTGGAAAGACCAGAGGGCCTGCTGGACATAACGTGACTGAGAGGGCCAGGGCCAGTGGGTTTGTGTGTGTGTGTAGGTGTGAGAGGGTCTGTGTCAGAGAGGAAACTGAATCTGGACTGTGTATTTTTAGCAGTGGTCTACGTGCTGACCACTAGTCTTCCGTCTAATGCCAAAAAGGAGACAGAAGTTTGAGAGAGGAGGGTTGTTGGTTTGTCTCATGGGAGATTTGGTATAATTCTGACGAGCAACAGTTTAGGCTACATGCAACGTCACATCTTCATTTCTAGGCCTGCCTACCCCACTATGTTCTGCTCATGTTCAGTATAGCTACATGACATTGTCACCTGGGATCTAGATTACCCAATGAAAATAAATCCCATTAATAATATCAGAACAGCCATTAAGCTCTACTAACACTTTAATTTCCCTTTGGACAATTCACATAACCCACCCAATGGTTAAGTTATGTAAGATTACATCAGTATAACAGTGGGGTGCTGTCTGTAATAAATGCATTTTCCATAACCAGTTACCTCACTGACGCTCCAACTCCTATTGGCCTATTAGAGAGGTGTAGAGGACCATGGGAAACTGAGTCCATACTGCAGAGACAAATCCAATACAACAGAGTTTATACATGTTCGAGGTAATCGGTCTCAGCAAGGCCCTGTGCAGAATCCCTGATCTACAAATAATTTTGCATCTCAACTATCAGCTCACTATGTGATCAAGATTAGTGCAGTGCTTTGCTCAGGCCGATCTCCTTGGACACACTGATTATTTATAATTTAATGGTAGACTTACATATTTATATATGGGTAGAGACCATATACCGTCTATGGTAGAGACTGCCCACAGGCCACAGCATAAGACCCACAGAGACCTTTGAATATGGAGTTCCATTTCTATTGTAGAGAAGTATTGTCCTCTAGTGGTGAAAAGTGACTGGTCTCATTACGGGACTGTATGCATTTCATTGGCACCGAGTCCTAACCAATACATTATTGGTCTTAACCAATGATGTAAATAAAGCAGTGATGTATATAAACCCTGGATTGCTGATGCTATGTATTGGCCACTGAGAGGCTTTGAAGCCACATATTGCCTCTCCCCAGTAGGAGCAGACCTCCATCAGAATAAATGGAATTCTACAGTATTTCAATTAAATGTTTCAAGGACAAAATTACATGTATTGAAGGGTTGTTGTTGGGGGGGGCGTAACATTAGTAATCTAAAAAAAAGTATACTTTAATGAAAAACATTTTATACATATGTTTAGCTCACAAAACACTTAAAAGTATGCATTAAGTTGTCTGTAATAGAATAAAGGTGGCAAAAACGAATGTAGACATTAACAAATGCATTGATATAGCTTCCAAAATATTTTCCACAATAGTGGGAGTGCCAAGATGGAGGCACGGTGGCTATCAGTCATCTACTGTATATATAAATAATTGGTCCTAACCCTTCAGTGTTTACAGATCCCAATGGACTGGATAGGTAACTGCATCCTGCCTCTAAGTGGTTACTGGTTAACTTACATTTACAATTACATAAATTGATAACTAAAAGTAGTAATCAAATGTTTGGGTTCAATGTCATTTATTCCCACATGGCAGCTGTTGTTCTATTGGTACTGGTCTGGTGGTTGTTGCTGATGCATGTCTAAATGACATACATTTCTGCAATCATCATTCACAAATCATTTTTTATGCCAAATAACTACTCATTACGTTTTTAAGATTAGTGAATTTGTGCAGTGCCTTGCTAGGGCTGATCTCCTTGATGCCCAGAATTTTTTAGAGGGGTTACCACTATCCTCCCAGTCACAGTGCAAGACTGATGAGCAGTTTCCATGGGAACGAGATGTGATAAATGTTCTTTCTTGAATGAGGGTTCTGACTAGAGGGAGTACAGCTACGACAGTAAGTGACTTTTCGTAGCAGGTTAGGAGAGCATTTTAGCTAACCCTAACCCATTTTTTTCACCTTACCACAAGTCTCCTAACCTGCTACGAAAAAGTCACTTCTGGTCATAGCTGTACTCCATCTAGTCAGAACCTTGAAAGAGGCCAGTGGGCAACGGCATGAAGAGTGGTACCTCCTGTCACATGGTCAAACCATCTGCTAAATGACAAAAATATACAATATATGAACAAAACATTTCATGATAATCATTCAAAGATATAAAATCAAGTTAAGTCACACAAACTTTTTTTTTCTTCCCTTTTATAACATCTGGAACATTGAATTGGTGACAAACTGAAGTTTTATGGTAAACTTAAAAGCTAGTTCCACAGAGTAAAGTGCAACATAAGCAAAAAATAATAAAAAGAAATATAAAATAAACATTTCGCCACACACCTGAACCTTGATGCTTTAAGTGTTTTTATCATTTCGTTGCTTTTGAGGTTGATTTTTTCTGTTACATATTTTAGTGAGAGGAAGGAGTGAGATGAAAAGGGTTAACAATCAGACGACAAGTTGAGCATTTACCAAATAGTTTTCAAAACAGTTGATAATCTTTATACAGAGGTCTGCACCAACAATCAATACACTTCTGTGTACAAATCATGAACAAATTGAGCATAACATTTGTATCTATATCTTTCTTTCCGTTGTATTTTTTTTGTTCCCTCTTTAACAAGTTGCTCTCTTGGGCCCAATTCCAGCATTTTTATCATTTAAGAAATCAGTAGAAAGTTAGTAACAGCCACAAGCTGACACCCAGAGTTGACCGACCTGCCTGATTCACGACACAGTCCTGTTGCCAGGGAGAAGTGGAGCTGAGATATATCGCCCCAGGAGGAGAGGGGGCTAGAAGGATGTGTGTACATGTGTGGGGGCATTTTCAGGAGATTGGGTAAGAGCAGAGAGGGGTTTAGGTGGGTCTTGGAAGGGGGGAGAGAGGGGGAAGTAGAGAGAGGAGGCCGGGGGGGGGGGATTAGGAAGAGGGAGTCACACGTTTGCGTTCTCAGTCCACAGGTCGTTTTTCTCCATGTTTCTTTGTAAACTCTTCTGCGTTCTTAAAGAATTTTTTACGGTCCTTAGAGTATTCCTCTGCTAGGTCTGCCCTGAGAGGATGCTCTGGCTGGGGGTCGTTGACCAGCGCAATCAGGGACTGGATCACTGCAGGGAGACAAACAGAACAAAAGAGGAGACTGTAAGAATGATGTAAAAATGGAGGATGACATCAGGTAGTCCAGATGAAAAAGACACATTGAAATCCATAACTAGGTAGAGGTCGCAGGATGGAAACCTCTCCAGCCAAGTAGGAGCCTCTGAGGTAGAGGAGACTGCTGGAGGGTTAGTGTTCAGGCAGCATTTCAATGAGAAATTACAAAAAACTGCAATAGTAACTATTACTTAAAAAGATATGTCAGAGAAGAAACCACTGTCTATTGCCTTTGTCTGTCTGAGTGTGCATGCGTCTTTCCGCCATACCTTGGTCAGTTTTAGTGGCTGGTTTCCAGTTCTCTGCGCTGATCACAGGCAGACACACCTGTCCCTTCTCGTCGATGTTGGGGTGGTAGATCTTGGTCTTGAACGTGATCTTGGGGGGCTTGAAGGGGTACTCCGCTGGGAAGATGATCTCGATTCTGAAAGCACCTTTATCGTATGGAGGGTTGTCCTTTTAGAGGGGAGAGAGACAATGACGTTTGGTTAAAAGGTGAGCTGATGTCCTACTGAACATGCCACAGCAACAAAGAAATTGCAATATCGAGAGTGCCTTGGTCCTCCTTGTTATTCTGCTCATGTTCATGTCTGTCCGGAGACAACAGTAGTTAATATTGACTTACTGGAACAATGAGGCCTTGCCAAGTCAAAATATTTGATTCATCCACTTGAATGTTACGGAAATTTTTCATTCCAGACTTCCGGATTTCATCAAGTTCCTGAAAAAGAGGGTGAATACATAATGAGCAAGTTCTCCTGTACAATTAGTTAATGTTAGTTCATCATAAACATAACAGGAAGCAGAAATGTTTATATCTAACAAGAGATAAAGGACTGATAAAACATGTTCCTGTGTTGGCTGAGTCCTAGTAACCATTAAACAAGCTGAGTCCTAGTAACCATTAAACAAGCTGTGTCCTATAGGCCAAAAACAATCGAATGACTACAGACACAAGTAAACACACGGGGCAAAATACAGAACTAGACACACGGGGTGGAAGGTAGCCTAGCGGTTAGAGCGTTGGGCCAGTAACCAAAAGGTCGCTAGTTCGAATACCAGAGCCAACAAGGTACAAGATCTATCTATGTACTCTTGAGCAAGGCACTTAACCCTAATTTGCTCCAGGGGCGCTGTACTACTATTGCAGACCCTGTAAAACAACCAATTTCATTGCACATTTCACTGTGGAAAAAAAAAATACAAATAAAAGACTGGATGACTACAGGTACTAGGGATTAACCTATATGTATAATAGGTTAATGTATAATGTATCAACTGTCTGAGTCTCAACCCTGGAACCAAGCAGCCACACCCCTTCTCAACCAGGAAGTGCTCCAGTGCATTCTCACTGATCTCACAACAGAACACTGCTTTCTGCCAAACCAGAGGACTGACTCAAATCACAGGGCTGGTAATCTTTCTACAAATCATGAGATTTGGGGTTTTGTTATAGTGACAAGGACCTTACAGTTAACACACCCATAAGAATAAAACATGGGCACACAGCTTCCTGGTTTCATTTCTTATCAAATCAGCGCTTGAATGTAGCCTTATTCTATGTTGCTCTGGATAAGACATCTGCTACAGGATTACAATGCAAACGACTTTGTCAAACGAAGATGTGTGGAGTTCAAGACATTGTCTTTATTCTTGTTGACTTGATGGGGACTGTGTTTACTAGAAATGATTATCCTAGGCAGGCAGGGTCAAATGGTGGCTGACAAATGCAAGGGAAAAGAGAAATGCATATGGTTGTTTTGAGCAAAGAAAGGGTGTTAAAATATATGCAACAACTTTCTAATAAATAACAATTCGTGGCACAAATAAACAAGATTAATCGATAAACAAGAAGCAAGGTCCATCGAAACTGCTAACTACCTACCTCCCTATAGCTACATTAACACAAATTAAACCCAACTGCCAATTATGATAAGGCCGGGTTGTTGACACCCAGTGTTGAGAACATGAGGATTGTTTAAACCCGGTGTTGGTCAATTAGTTAGCTGGCTTATTGAGATCGAATGAATTAAATTCAACTAACTAAGTTAGTTTGCTAGCTTACTTGGCAGCCGCAGATACTCAATTTCTACAATTTCACTTTCGATTCACTCGACTATTCAAAACAATTCAAAGCTAAGAAACCAACTCTGGTTACCGGTAGCTACAGTACCTCATAACGTTAGCTAGATTGTATATACATCGGGTTAACGTTAGCTGGTCAGCTTCCTCGCCTCGGTTTCACGTTGAGAAAATAAACTTGCTAGCTAACACTAACGTTAACCCGAGTTGCTAACTAGCTCATTGAACCACACTGCTAGCGACCTAGGTAACTGTTGTGCGTAACTAGCTAGCACAATTAACTCCCTGCTAAATTAGTATTAAGCTAGCTACACAGTACGTAGCTAGTTAAAGTTTTTCTGAGACGATGTTCAAACACGTTGAAGCGCGATTACCACCCAACTGATGACACAATACTGAATTGAATCTTAATTTATGATGACACATGGTTACCCTGTTAATACATTTAGATTAACAAAACGTTTAATTCGAATCTAGCCTATTAATATGCCGGCGCTAACACGACCAAAAAACAACTGCTAGCTGGTTAGCTTAGCATACTAACGTCATTTTCTGCCTACCGAGTTTCATGAGGTTTCTGACAGTGTGGGGCTAAATGAAACAAATTTAACGACATATTTAATTGTATCTAACATTTGGGAGTCCGAATGTTTTACTTTCTTTAATCTAACAAGAGAAAATCCTAATTGGATTGATCAGGAAATGTACCTTGTGCAGCCTCCTGCTCGCCGCCATCGTGGAATTACTGTCTGTACCCAGAATACACAGCGATATCCAAATGTTCACTCTCACTCTACGCACTATTTCCGAATGAAAAACAACACTGTACTTACTATTTCTCACATGATTGAAATAGTAAAAGGGTATTCATCTGAGGCAATATAACATCTGAAAACATACTGATAGAAGGTTGATGTTGAAATAAAAATATAAAATCATGGTACAAAATATGTAACAATGGTTTCAATGCTATGCCCCATTGTGAGCCTAATCAATAAAACATTCTGAAGCATACAAGAATGCCAGTGTGCTGGGGTTTCTTTTTCCAATTATTTTTATATGCACCAGGAACACTATAAGGTGTATACCAACCCCCTCACTGAATCAAACTTTTGCTTTAAAAGCTATTGAATAGTCTACTACCATGATATGGTATACTGTAGGTTCCATACCTGAAAAAAGTTGCATGGCATGATTTAAACTGAAGTGGATGTTATTCAAGTGTATACTATGTCCTCTAGAGGGAATACAAGTCAATTTAGAATCCCTTGCAGCCTCTAGAGAACACACACACACAGAGGGTTGGGGAGTAACTGATTACATGTAATCCGATTAATTAAAAAAAAAACTGTCATGAGTTATGTTACCAGCAAAACTATTGTATCAGATTACAGACACTTTTGAAAAGCTAGATGATTACTTATTGGATTACTTTTAAATTCAAAAGGATTTTTGCAGAAAAAAATACATTATGACACCTTTCTGTTTTCTCAATGACATTCAATTCAGCATTGGAAAAAGGTGCACTCCCGAGTGGCACAGTGGTCTAAGGCACTGCATCGCTGTGCCACTAGAGATCCTGGTTCGAATCCAGGCTCTGTCGTAGCCGGCCGCGACCGGGAGACCCATGGGGCGGCGCACAATTGGCCCAGCGTTGTCCAGGGTAGGGGAGGGAATGGCCAGCAGGGGATGTAGCTCAGTTGGTAGAGCATGGCGTTTGCAACGCCAGGGTTGTGGGTTCGATAAAATAATGTATGTGCTAACTGTAAGTCGCTCTGGATAAGAGCGTCTGCTAAATGACTAAAATGTAAGTTTGCTCCATCTGAGCAAGTCTGACCACAATTCAGAGACCACTATGATGACACACTAAATGTGTTTGATGGATCTTTTTTGTCTTCTTCTAATGCTTCTTATGGGTAAAGTAATCCAAAAGTAACTGAAAGTAATCAGATTACATTACTGAGTTTGGGTAATCCAAAAGTTATGTTACTGATGACAATTTTGGACAGGTAACTAGTAACTGTAACAGGAACGTTTTTCTTGGTAAGCCCTTCTCATGTAACAGATTACATTTAGAAAGTAACCTACCCAACCCTGCACACACACACAGTGCATGACAGTAGTTAAAGATTAAGTGGCACCGTCTCCTCTTTTCACATCGTCTTCTTGTGACCCACTGTTCATAGGGATAGGTGGAGAGAGGCTTCCAGGTTTTACAGATCAGAGCATATGAGAAAGAGGATACAAGCAGAGAAAGCTACTATTGCGATGCACCCCTAGTCTAGTTCATCAGCCTGCCTCTAAAAGTCCATACCTGCATTGCTGACTGACTGCTGCATGGGAAGCAGGTGAGTCTGATAACAAAATAACACAGTACTGAATTTCCCACTCATATTTGCTCTGTTTATAACACTGTTATAATGCAGTAAGAAATGAGTTACACTGAGTAGCCTATTTATTTTATCTTTCTGCTCCTTGTCACTTGTATAAGCATTACAGTTGAACTCATAAGCAGAATGTATTTATTATTTATTAACAATGGCTTTTAAACCACAACCATGATTTATTAACCCTGTTAATTTCTTGTCAAAATGTTTCTTTAAAAATAATGTTTTTGAGAGATTCATATTTAATAGAGGTCCACTAATTTGGGTGCTCTTTTTATCTCACACTAAATGATGTAATATTGGCAATCTAATCATTATAGGCATACTCATAATCAGTAAGACATGTCAAGGATGAAATTATACTGAGCCTTCATGTCAGCAAGGTGTAAGACATGAAATAATTCACTCCTTTCTCTGACAGAGACATGATGTAACCCAGTGGTTCCCAACCTTTTTCGGTTAATGTACCACAAAGTACATTTTGCTCTGCCCGGAGTACCCCTGAAGTTCCCCCTCATGTGCATTTTACCAGTAAGCCTATGGTCTCATGACAGTCCTAGTACCCCTGGTTGGGAAACACTGATGTAACCTATAATCAGCCTGCACCACATCCTCTTATCACCAGTGCGTTTTCTCATCAAGGAGCTGTGCTTGACTTAGACTGAAATAGGTGCCGGTACTCATTTTGGGTGCCGGTACTGTTTACATTTAGGTGCAGGAGCTCCACAATACTTTTGAGCTAATATTCTATAAGAGGCACAGGAGCTAAAACAGTAGAACATTTGAGGTGCCGGTACTCAGCTCCGGTGAGCACCTGCCCAAGTCAAGCACCCTCAAGGAGAGTCTGTTTCAAGGATATTTTAGTTTGTACAATGCCCAGGGGCAGGGGCCCATACATACAGTGTGGCAGAGGCAGTTGTTATCTTTGTGGATTCTGGTCAACTGATCCTGCTTGTATCCTGGTTGTTCAGGTTGAACTGACACACAAAACGTTTTCCCCTGGGCACTTCTGCTCATCAGCGGCAGGTCTGGCAGGGCTGAGGAGAGGCTTTTCTCCACTCTCCCCTTTCAGATTGCTTTTATTTAAATTTCGGTCAAGGGGTTAGGATTCTCATCACCATTCTCCTGGCAGCAGGATATTATGCTGGCAACACAATCACATATTTTTTTATGTCAAAGTAAGAGTCCCCCTACAAAGAAATGCTAATCTTTGTGAATATAAAAAAAAAAATTCACTCTAGTGCAGTACAACAGTTTTTCACAGCAATGCAACGATCTTTTAAAAAATACATGGATAATTTGACATACTTTTATTTTTAATATTGTATTATTTTTAACAGCATTTCTTTAGAAAGTTTACACCAATACTGGTATGTTGAAAGCTATTGTGTAGGCTACATGTATATGTAAAGAAATACACTTGTAATAAAATACAAATATATTTAGGCAATGAGGCCCTTTGTCTACTTCCCCAGAAGTAGTTTTGCGAGCCAATGCTAACTAACATTAGGGCTAACTAACACTGGAGGTCTATGGGTATCTGCTAGCATAGACTTCCAACTTTTTTCAAGCTGCACACAGAGACATAAAAATGATACCCACAAGTTCATCTGACTCTGGAGGAGTAGATAAAGGGCCTCATTGCCAATATCCCTAAGAATCCCTTTAAACATTCTGTCAGATTCTGGGTTAGCCAAAGTAAATTAGCTAGCTAGTTATCAACTTAGCCATTTCATTTGCACTTGCCCTCAAAACAATTTCAATAGCAGAATTATATCTGAGAAATACCTATCTTACTCGAGAATAAGATATAATATTATAAACACAGAAGGTAATTCAAGTGCAACTTAACTCTGATCGCGTCTGGCTAAGAACAAACAAAAATATCCTCAGGAGTGAAGACGTGCGCTTCACTTCAAGAGCCGTGGTGGAGATACGGGGTTTGAGAGCCAATGGATTTAAGACTTTGACAACAAGGTATTTTGAATAGATTTCATTGGTCAAGGGGTCGTGAAAAGTTCTTACAGACGTAAAGTGGAACCAATAGTATCGATTCATGAAAGAAAGAAAAAAACATGAAAATACTACATTTGGAGTGATGAGGTTTTCATCTGACAGCAATGATATAATATACATCTATGTAACTGAAGTGATTTGGTAAAATGTAACGGAGTAAAAAGTATGTTACTTGAGTAAGAGTACAAGTAGGTGTTGCTGTTTATATTCAGAACCACATTCCTGTGAAGATTAGAGAGGATCTCATGTTAAATACTGTTGAAGTAATATGGCTACAGGTTCATCTGCCTCACCTAAAGCCAATTCTGGTGGGAAGCTGCTATAGACCACCAAGTGCTAACAGTCAGTATCTGGATAACATGTGTGAAATGCTTGATAATGTATGTGATATCAATAGAGAGGTATACTTTCTGGGTGATTTAAATATTGACTGGCTTTCATCAGGCTGCCCACTCAAGAGAAAGCTTCAAACTGTAACCAGTGCCTGCAACCTGGTTCCGGTTATCAGTCAACCTACCAGGGTAGTTACAAACAGTACAGGAATTAAAACATCAACATGTATTGATCATATCTTTACTAATGCTGCAGAGATTTGTTTGAAAGCAGCATCCAAATCCAGTGGATGTAGTGATCACAATATAGTAGCCATATCTAGGAAAACCAAAGTTCCAAAGGCTGGGCCTAATATTGTGTATAAGAGGTCATACAATACGTTTTGTAGTGATTCCTATGTTGTTGATGTAAAGAATATATGTTGGTCCGTGGTGTGTAATGAGGAGCAGACAGACACTGCACTTGACGCATTTATGAAATTGCTTATTCCAGTTACTAATAAGCATGCACCCATTAAGAAAATGACCGTAAAAACTGTTAAATCCCTGTGGATTGATGAGGAATTGAAAAATTGTATGGTTGAGAGGGATGAGGCAAAAGGAAAGGCAAATAAGTCTGGCTGCACAACCGATTGGCAAACTGAATAAAAAGAAGAAGAAACAACACTATGAAACAAGGATAAATGACAAAGAATGATAGTAAAAAGCTTTGGAGCACCTTTGTCACGGACGTTGAAGGACGGGTCAGACTAAGGCGCAGCGTGAAATGCATACATGTTTATTATATAAACTAAACACACGAACAAAACAACGTAACGTGAAGTCCTCAGGCTAAACACAATACAAGCCTATACACGGAACAAGATCCCACAACTAATGATCGCAAACAGGCTACTTAAGTATGATCCCCAATCAGAGACAACAAGCGACAGCTGCCTCTGATTGGGAATCACACCCGGCCAAACATAGAAACACAATACCTAGAATGTAAACATAGAACTAATAACAGATCTCCACACCCTGACTCAACATACAAGAGTTCCATAAGTCAGGGCGTGACAACCTTAAATTAAATTTAGGGAAAAAAGGCAAACTCAGCTCCATCATTCATTGAATCAGATGGCTCATTCATCACAAAACCAACTGATATTGCCAACTACTTTAATAATTTTTTCATTGGCAAAATTAGCAAACCTAGGCATGAAATGCCAGCAACAATTGCTGACACTACACATCCAAGTATATCTGACCAAATTATGAAAGACAAGCATTGTAATTTTGAATTCCGTAAAGTGAGTGTGGAAGAGGTGAGAAAAATTATTGTTGTCTATTAACAATGACAAGCCACTTGGATGGAAAATTACTGAGGGTAATAGCGGATGATATTGCCACTCCTATTTGCCATATTTTCAATTTAAGCCTACTAGAATGTGTGTGCCCCCAGGCTTGGAGGGAAGCAAAAGTCATTCCGCTACCCAAGAATAGTAAAGCCCCCTTTACTGGCTCAAATAGCCAACCAATTAGCCTGTTACCAACCCTTAGTAAACTATTGGAAAAAATTGTTTTTGGCCTTATACAATGCTATTTTACAGTAAACAAATTGACAACAAACTTTCATCATGCTTATAGAGAAGTACATTCAACAAGCACAGCACTTTCACAAATGACTGATGATTGGCTGAGAGAAATTGATGATAAAAAGATTGTGGGGGCTGTTTTGTTAGACTTCAGTGCGGCTTTTGACATTAATCGATCATAGTCTGCTGCTGGAAAGACATATGTGTTATGGCTTTACACCCCCTGCTATAATATGGATAAAGAGTTACTTGTCTAACAGAACACAGAGGGTGTTCTTTAATGGAAGCCTCTCAAACTTAATCCGGGTAGAATCAGGAATTCCCCAGGGCAGCTGTTTAGGCCCCTTACTTTTTCCATCTTTACTAACGACATGCCACTGGCTTCGAGTAAAGCCAGTGTGTCTATGTATGTGGATGACTCAACACTATACACGTCAGCTGCTACAGCAACTGAAATAACTACAACACGTAATAAAGAGTTGCAGTTAGTTTCGGAATGGGTGGCAAGGAATAAGTTAGTCCTAAATATTTCCTAAACTAAAAGCATTGTATTTTGGTCAAATCATTCACTAAACCCTAAACCTCAACTACATCTCGTAATGAATAATGTGGAAATTTAGCAAGTTGAGATGACTAAACTGCTTGGAGTAACCCTGGATTGTAAACTGTCATGGTCAAAGTATATTGATACAACAGTAGCTAAGATGGGGAGAAGTATGTCCATAATTAAGTGATGCTCTGCCTTCTTAACAACACTATTAACAAGGCAGGTCCTACAGGCCCTAGTTTTGTCGCACCTAGACTACTGTTCAGTAGTATGGTCAGGTGCCACAAGGAGGGACTTGGGAAAATTACAGTTGGCTCAGAACAGGGCATCACAGCTGGCCCTTAAAAGTACACGGAGAGCTAACATTAATGACATGCATGTTAGTCTCTCCTGGCTTAGAGTGGAAGAGAGATTGACTTCATCACTGCTTGTTTTTTTAAGAGGTGTAGACAAGCTGAATGCACCGAGCTGTCTGTTTGGAACGCTGGCACACAGCTCGGACACCCATGCATACCCCACGAGACATCCCACCAGAGGTCTCTTCACAGTCCCCAAGTCAGAACAGGCTACGGGAAACGCACAGTACTACATAGAGCCATGACTACATGGAACTCTATTCCATATCATGTAACTCAGTCAAGCCGTAAAATCAGATTTATAAAATAGATAAAACTACACTTTATGGAACAGTGCGGACTGTGAAGAGACACACACACACACACAGGCACACACACAGCATTCGCAAACACATGCTAACACACGCACTCTACACACACACATTTTAATATTGTTATTTTGCTGTATTATTGATTTTATATTGTAAATATGTTATGGTAGAGTTGTGTGTAATAAGGTGTTGTGTTATGTATTGTTTTATTGTATGTAAATTGTGGTTGGACCCCAGGAAGAGTAACTGCTGCCTTGGCAGCCACTAACGGGGATCCGTAATAAATACAAATACAAATATAAGTACAGCCCACAGAGAGTAACTAAACTAAACTGTCTCTCTCTGTGGGTCTAACCCCAAGAAGTTCTGGAAAACGGTGAAAGACCTGGAGAATAAACCCTCCTCCTCACAGCTGCCCATGTCCCTTAATGTTGATGATGTGGTTGTTACTGACAAGGAGCACATGGCTGATCTCTTTAATCACCACTTCATTAAGACAGGATTCCTATTTGACTCAGCCATGCCTCATTGCCCGTCCAACATTTCCTCATCGCCCACCCCTTCTAATGCGACTAGCCCCGATGCGCCTCCCTCTTTTCCCCCTGCCCCGCTACAAAGTTTCTCCCTGCAGGCAGTCACTGAGTCTGAGGTGCTAAAGAAGCTCCTTAAACTTGACCCCCAAAAACATCTGGGTCAGGTTTGGATCCTTTCTTCTTTAAGGTTGCAGCCCCTATCATCGCCAAGCCTATCTCTGACCTTTTTAACCTGTCTCTCCTCTCTGGGGAGGTTCCCATTGCTTGGAAGGCAGCCACGGTGCATCCTTTATTTAAAGGGGAGATTAAATCAAATCAAATCAAATCAAATTGTATTGGTCACATGCGCCGAATACAACAGGTGCAGACATTACAGTGAAATGCTTACTTACAGCCCTTAACCAACAGTGCATTTATTTTTAACAAAAAAAGTAAAAATAAAACAACAACAAAAAAAGTGTTGAGAAAAAAAGAGCAGAAGTAAAATAAAATAACAGTAGGGAGGCTATATATGATCCTAACTGTTATAGGCCAATTTCTATTTTGCCCTGTTTATCAAAAGTGTTGGAAAAATAATAATCAACTGACTGGCTTTCTTGATGTCTATAGTATTCTCTCTGGTATGCTATCTGGTTTCCGCTCAGGTTATGGATGTGTCACTGCAACCTTAAAGGTCCTAAATGATGTCACCATTGCCCTTGATTCTAAGCAATGTTGTACTGCTATTTTTATTGACTTGGCCAAAGCTTTTGATACGGTAGACCATTCCATTCTTGGGGGCCGGCTAAGGAGTATTGGTGTCTCTGAGGTGTCTTTGGCCTGGTTTGCTAACTACCCCTCTAAAGGAGTGCAGTGTATAAAGTCAGAACATCTGCTGTCTCAGCCACTGCCTGTCACCAAGAGAGTACCCCAAGGCTCGATCCTAGGCCCCACGCTCTTCTCAATTTACATCAACAACATAGCTCAGGCAGTAGGAAGCTCTCTCACCCATTTATAGGCAGATGATACAGTCTTATACTCAGCTGGCCCCTTCCCGGATTTTGTGTTAAACGCTCTACAACAAAGCTTTCTTAGTGTCCAACAAGCTTTCTCTGCCCTTAACCTTGTTCTGAACACCTCCAAAACAATGGTCATGTGGTTTGGTAAGAAGAATGCCCCTCTCCCCACCGGTGTGATTCCTAGCTCTGAGGGTTTTGTCCTACAAAAAGACGCCATTATTACTTTTCTCTATAGATGGGTTAGCTGACCACCCCATGTAAACGATGTGCGTGCTTCCATGGGGCAGAAGTTAGCATGTTGTTGTGATTCTGGATGGCCAGATTGCTAGCAAGAATGACAAGAAACTGCCATGTGGGGAATCTTAAGTGGCTCCTTTCAGCTTGTTCTTGATATCATGTCTTGTTTTGAGGTGTTTTGACTGATTTCATGTCAAAGCTAATGGCTAAAATTTGCTAGCTAGCTAACCAACAACTGTAACAATGTGTTTGAGAGACAACAAGTGCTCATTGTGCAAATGTATTTATGCTTTCAATAAACATTGGAGGCTAAATATAACATACATGTTGTCAACAATCTAAGCCAACCCAGTCTAATTGCCCCATAGTTGCGCACGCGTCGGTTTTGTTAGACAACCAACCCGTTTATAAAAAATAAAAATAAATGTTGCATCTTATTTTTTTATTGTATTTTTATTTTGTTTTATTATTATTAACAAACAATTATCAACAAACAAAAGAGGAATAGACATGCAAACAAGCATACATACAAACTATTTACATTGCCAGGAATCCTAAACAAACAAATCATATTCATAACCAACCAGTGGAACGATAGTGTTTCACAGTATTATTGCTATTGATTTCTCCCACTGGAGCGGCATTTTGGGAAAGCTGTTCTGACTTTGTGGCTGGGTTATCTAGTGGAAATCGCTGTGTCATTTCCTGGTTGCTAAAATCTACACTGTTCGCTCAATTTCCGTTTATGTGACAAAACAAGCACTGAATAGTGTAGGGAATCATTGTATCATCTAAATCACCATCGAAAATATATTTACAATAACAAAAAATATATTTTTTACAGATGTTTGAAGCTAGTGGTCCACCAGCTTCTAACCAAAGGTTTTGTTCTTCCACCAGCTTCAAACAGCAGTTTTGGTCCACTAGTTTAAAACAGCTGTAGCCTAAAAACGATATTTTTTGTTATTGAAAATATATTTCACAGAGATTTAGATTGGTAGAATGATTCCCTATACCAGGGGTACTCAGTAACTATTTGAGAAGGTCCAGTCACACAAATGTCCTAGGTGGCAAAGGTCCCGATGGATAATGTAATTTATTAGCATAGTAACAAACCCCCACCCACAACCCTCTTGTTTCTCTCTGCAGTTTCAAAGCTAATTTCCCGCAATTCTACACATTTTTCATGAAGCAGAGTTTTTTTGTTGTTGTTGCTGTTTTAAAGCTCATTTCCTGCAATTCTACGCTTTCTTCCATGTCTTATGTGTGTTTATATGATACCAGGGGTTGAAGCCCGAACTGTGGTCCATATTGACCCCGTTATGGGGCCAGATCCAGTCCACGGTCCGCCAGTTGAGTATTGGGGCCCTAAACTATTCAGTGCTTGTTTTCTCACATAAACTGAAATTGAGGAACAGTGTAAAGCAGGGGTGGGCGGACCAGTCGGGGTCTCAACTTACTGTTGAGAGTTAGAATAATAGAATACACAAGGTGCAATTTCAAAATTTGGTTGTGCATTAGCAGTCACTCAATTAGTCCATGTCAGCATTTTTTTTTTTAGATAGGTAAATTAGTCTAGTGGCCAGCTATCTAAACTTGTAGTAAGCGTTGTCGAATTACCGACAGGGGTGGGGCCTTGATTGTCAGTTATCATTTAAAAACGGCAAACATTTGCCTCCACCCTATGGCAAAATGTGCAGAATTGCATGAAATTAGTTATAAAACTGGCCCACGGTATGCAGACCCACGAGTCACTGCGGCCCCTCATGATGAGTTCCGTTTTTTTGTGGGCCCCACCCCCATCAAAGTTGCCCATCCCGGGTGTAGAGTTATCCACCTTGCAATGTTTCGAAATGCAGGCGTTTATTTTGAAGGTTTCCTCATTACCATAGGAAAGTGACGTCATCGTTAGTGCTGCTAGCAGAATACTAGTGGGGGAGTGCGAAACGAGGGTAGTGAGGTAGGCGAGAGGATGGTAAATTAAAAACGCGTTCATCGATGAATTAAGGTAAATCTATGTAATTTTTCTCGCATGTTTTGTGATGTAACTTGGCGTGTGTAGTCGTGTTCAAGAGTTTACATTACGTTGTTTGAAGAAATACCAGAAACACTTAATATTTGGCTCGTAGCATATGCCCAGAGGGGTCTCCCCGTGTGTAGCCTAACGTCAGAGCTAGTATTACCAGCCTTGCAACCACCTTTATACCTGCACTCCTTTTAACCCGTGCATTGCTGACTTCGGTTTGTTTTTCACAGCTTTGGAATAAGATAATTAACTTGATCATATAATAAACGTATATTAATTTAAAATATGAACTGAAATCTGATTCAGAGCTGGCGCAGCAATGTAGGTTAATTGAATAAAAGGCATTGGTGGATCCCTTCCTTCACCCAACCCCTTCAGCGCGTAGACCATTAACTATTTTGTGGTAGACGAGTATCGCCCATTTGATGTTTTTTCCTCATTCTGTCTCTCAACTGTGTGTCATTGAATCAGATATTTTAAATAATGGGAGAGAAACACTGGTTTAGAATCGCTTGATGATGGTTACTGCAGTGAATTGAAATGTTTCTCGAATATGTGAGGAACGTCGGGCTTTTGCAACATTGTAACCAGTAGCAATGATTTAACGTTTTGCTGCGTAGGTTAGACCAAAATCCATCAGAATATCCACAAAATAGTGTAAATAGCTGAAATAAAAACATGGCTATGGGGATTTTGTTATTCATTTGTTTATTTTTTAACCGCTACAATCTCTTACAATATTTCCTGCTGTTTAATTTCAATTAGGCCTAATGATTTGATTCCTGAATAATATATCATAAAGCATCATGATTGTTTACAAAAGCTAGTACAACTGTCTTACCCTATTATAACCCAAAATAGGCCTAAGGTTATTTGACTCCAATGTTTGTTTTGTTGCCATCTCAGTCTTTATAAACAACAATGTAAAGCAATATGTTTAAAACTGTGGTGTTAAATCATTCTTATGTACTGCCAGTCACTGCTTTTTTAGCTTGGTCTATGAGTTTTAGTGGTTACATTTCCTCAGCCACATCCCTCAGTTTTATACCAAGTGGTAGGGCTGCTGTTTGTCTGAAACACAAACTCAGGATTGTGGCTGTAAAAACCTACTGACCTTTTTTTGGTTTAACCAAATGAACACAAACCTGGACGAAACAAAGTTCCCTTCCCATAATATCTGGCAAATAGACGTTTTAAAAACATTTTGTATTCTATCCCAAGGTAGTAAGAGACCGCCAACTACACTCCTAAAATCATGGCCTGCATCTTAATGGAAAGATTAAACCATTTTGAATGTTATAGTGTTTTTGTGCATCTCTGAGGGATGTTCTAAAGAATCCCGGGGTCATTTCATGTTTTCATGTGCATCTGTAGCTATTCGCCGTTCAAGCAGGCGATCGATAGAACATCGCTCAGAGATGCACAAAAACAATATATCGTTCAAAATGGGTGAATCTTTCCTTTAAGATTCTTACAACTAATTATGTTAGGAGTTCACATGTGTTTAGTAATAATTATGTTAGCTAGTTAGGAGTAAACATGTGCAATGGGCTAACCTTGGGGTGGCCTTTCCGGAACACTGTGAACCTGGCTCAGTAAGAGTCACAATGGGGACTTCGCTTTGAGACAGGTTAATAACTCTGCGGCTAACAGGGTTCTCTCTAATCTGTGACTTGATCTGCTCAGGCCAACTCTACTCCATATTGGCACTCTGGTAGGAAGGTTATTGGTAACTCTACTCCTTATGTAAAGGACGAAAAGCAAGTTATTCGCTGGTGCAAGTGGGGATACAGGCTGAGGACAGAGTAAGTTTCACACATCCCCCATGTGCTATACTTACTGTGGCAGCCAGTCTCATTTCAGGTGTCTGTGATTAATGCAATCAAACCCCCTCCCTTCTCACTCACCAGGTGGGCCGAAGGTGGTTCGGAACATGACATTAACATGACATGAACCACGGCGAACCGGAACATCAGTTTCTGGTTATAATAATCTCTGTCAACATTAACACAGACGAAGTTTGACGATCAGAGGCTGGTCATATTTTGAAAATGTCAACAATGTATGCTCACAATGTCTTGCTCACTTCAAATACCTCTCTCTACCTCTCTAGTGTGTGTGTGTGTGGAGGGTTCCAGCCCAGCAATTAAACGTTGACCCTGCTGCTATCTTGGACCAGGTCTCTCTTGCAAAATAGATTTTATCTCAATGAGACTAACCTC
Source organism: Coregonus clupeaformis (assembly GCF_020615455.1). Lineage (NCBI taxonomy): Eukaryota > Metazoa > Chordata > Actinopteri > Salmoniformes > Salmonidae > Coregonus > Coregonus clupeaformis. Next base: position 17,878,683 of record NC_059206.1, read on the forward strand.
AGGTTAGGTTGAATCGATTGGGTGGGTACTGATTAGGATTAGACCCCTGGTAGTTTTCCAGGACAATGGTGGTTGACCTCGGGTCTAAACAAATCTCCAGTAGAAAACAGTTCATTTGAGTTAACGAGCATTAAGGAGAGTATAAAGTGGACTGGCTCAGATTATCACTATTCTCCAGGTTTTACCAGAGGGCCAAGCTGCTTGCTGTAGCAGACCTAATGCCTAAAACCCAGCTAGATTACCAGATCATGTGATTTACTGCCAGTGATCTCTGCCAGGAAGACAAGATGAAACACTGGACAAGCGAACAGGACACAGGCTAAAATAACACAGGATATAACAGAAAACAGGTTAGAACACACAGGCTAGGACAGAACACAGGCCGAACCAGAACACAGACTAGAACAGTGACAGAACACAGTATAGCCCACACAGGATAGAACAAAACAGGTTAATTTAACCTACATTGAAATGTAGTAGTCTTTTAAATAGGAATGTTTATCAGAAGCTAGCAGGGCAAACTCATTGATGCTGTAGGTCAGGTGCCCTCTCTAAACCAGACCACCTGGTTATATGGCCTGTTCTCTTTCCTCCAGACCCCGGTTACAGCGTGTTTATATATGTCTATGGTTCTCTCATCTGAAGTGATGAGGTTGTTTTTGAGCAGGCAGGGCAGGAGGGGGGCAGACGGGGCCTGTAGGCCCATAAAAGGACCCTCAGCATCTTATCACCATCGGTGTGTTGTGCAGTCGTTAGATAGACAGATTACCCAAACGTCTATTTTTTTCAGTGTGTATTTTTGGGGGGCGTGGGTTATGTGTGATACCTTATCGATGTATGGCAAGACAGATGGGATGCATTGTTATCAGTGGTAGTATTTCTAACTTTGTACCTTCCTGGTATTAAAGCTAAAAATACCCCAGGGTGCTGCTACTTGTACAGATGTAGGGCAACGGGTTTGGTGGAGATGGAGGTTTAGAACTGAAGAGTAGTTCGGTCTTAAGTTTTGCTGAAGCGCAGTACTGTAAATAAAACTACTGTAAATTGGTCAAATCACATTGAAAATGAGGGTGGGTGTCATTTAATCATAGAAATATAATTCATAGAATGGACCTATCCCTTCAGACCACTGCAATTCAGTTGGTACAGGTAGTGTCCCCTGCTAAGGCGGTATGCTCTGAAACTTTATGTGTGGGATTGCGTGCCATACACAACAGCCTTTTTTTAAATTAGAAAAACAATCTCCTGCTGGTGCTAGTATCAAATAACACATATGTGACGAAGTGGATGATTGTAATAATGCATCTAAAACGTTGTACATTTAAGTGTACACGTCTATGTAATAAACATGATTATTAGCAGTTTGTTTGTCCACAAAGTGGAAGAAAGACGCAGCTCATCATTACATTTATTCTTAATCTTCATTTTCAAGGTGTTGGCTGCACTTCCCTTCGCAACACACTAACACAATAAATGTAATTCTACATTTCAATGGAAAAAACGATATCTCATCTGGGATTCGAACCCTTGCCGCAAACTCAGAAAATTACCAGGAGCCAGACTCGCTACACTGTGATGTATTTGTCCAGTTGATCATTCACACGTGTTTTAGTAAGTTTGATTGGCAGATCATGCCGTTTGACTTCTGTTAAGGTTGATTTCATGAAAAAGTGTTAGATCACGTCCAACTACGTCAACATCTTTAATTGGCTGATGCAGAATTTGTTACAGGAAATAATCATTCTGGCCAGCTGATCATGTTAGCATAGGGGCATTTCCATATAAAAAGCCCAATGAGCACTAACATGTGAAGTTCATAGGAGCACATCACATTTTGTGTCAAATGAAAGCTAAGAGTTGAGAAATTATGGCATATATAATAAACAAATATATATGTTTTCCATCCTAAAAATGTATTATTAAGGCTTTGATTTCTGGTCAAACAGATGGAAAATGGGGTCTTAGAAAACATCTAACAGAAAAATATTTAAAAGGTATTATAAATACATAAAAACATAATAATGTTGAAGTCAAGACCCCTGACAACTAATATTAACATTTATATTTAGTTTTGCAGAAATTATTTTCCTTCTGTAAGTTTAAGAAATATTGCCTAGTGTCTTGTCATTCTGTTACCAAAAACCCACATCTTTAAGATATTTTCTAATTTCTCAGAGGAAGGTTCACAGAAGTAACAAGTGAAGGCAGACCTACCAGTTAGTTGTTTTTACTGATCATTTGGTTTATGATTCATTAAAAGGCCAGTGCAGTTAAAAACATTAATTTCCTGTTTTTTGATTTTATTTCCACAATATGAGGTCAAAATAACACTCTGAAATTGTGAAAAGGATAATGCCCTTTTTGTGTAAGAGCTGTTTAAAGAAATGCCTAGAATTTCAGTCGGTTCAGGTGGGATGGAACTTTTGGCCGACATCATGACATGATGTGTAGGTGCGTGTGTGCGTGGCGTGCATGTGCGTGTATGTATGGCTGCATGCTTTGATAATGAACAGACGGATAGATCTCATTCCTCAGAATCTAATGCTGCCAGAGGAGCTACAACGGGCCAGGGTGGGGCTCATCTGTCTATTTTGACCAGGTTTCTGATATTTGTTGGTAGTTGAGGGTTCGTTAGTGGGTTGGTGGTTAGTTTATCAAGTTGGTAATTTGAAGGCTTATCTTTCTCTGCTTGCTAGTATGTTGTTTGGGCCTATATGTGAAGAAATCAGTGTAATGGTTGCAGGAAGAGCAGAGAGGTGTGATGTATTGGCCATTTGTGGGCGATCCTGGGCATTGTAAGAATTTCAGGAGACATTTGGGCCTGCAGGACTTTAAATTAGTCTAAGAATATTAGTGGTTGGATTTCTTTGAGTTCTCAGAACTGAGTAACTGACCTCTCCCTATTTCCTCCTCCCTCCCAAGGGTGTTAACCAAAGTGTGTGTGTGTGAGATGGAGCAGCAAAACCATTCCAAGCAACTGTTGCTGCAGCTCAACCAGCAGCGAGCCAAAGGATACCTGTGTGATGTAATCATCGTGGTGGAGAACGCGCTATTCCGCGCCCACAAGAACGTCCTGGCAGCCAGCAGCGTCTACTTCAAGTCGCTGGTCCCCCACGACAACCTGATCAACCTGGACACGGAGATGGTCAGCCCCTCCGTCTTCAGACAGGTGGGTCACCTGACAGGCAGCATCTCACTGACCGTAGTCACATACAGTGCATTCGGAAAGTATTCAGACCCCTTGACCTTTTCCACATTTTGTTACGTTACAGCCTTATTCTAAAATTGATTAAATTGTTTTTCTTCTCATCAATCTACACACAATACCCCATAATGACAAAGCAAAAACAGGTTTTTAGATTTTTTTGCACACAAAAAATTAATAAAAAAGGACATATTTCATTTACATAACTATTCAGACCCTTTACTCAGTACTTTGTTGAAGCACCTTCGGCAGAGATTACAGCCTCGAGTCTTCTTGGGTATGACGCTACAAGCTTGACACACCTGTATTTGGGGAGTTTCTCCCATTCTTCTCTGCAGATCCTCTCAAGCTCTGTCAGGTTGGATGGGGAGCGTCGCTGCACAGCTATTTTCAGGTCTCTCCAGAGATGTTCGATCGGGTTCATGTCCGGGCTCTGGCTGGGCCACTCAAGGACATTTAGAGACTTGTCCTGAAGCCACTCCTGCGTTGTCTTGGCTATGTGCTTAGGGTCGTTGTCCTGTTGGAAGGTGAACCTTCGCCCCAGTCTGAGGCCATGAGCACTTTGGAGCAGGTTTTCTTCAAGGATCTCGCTGTACTTTGCTCCATTCATCTTTGCCTCAATCCTGACTAGGCCCTGCCGCTGAAAAACATACCCACAGCATGATGCTGCCACCACCATGCTTCACCGTAGGGATGGTGCCAGGTTTCCTACAGACGTGACGCTTGGCATTCAGGCCAAATAGTTCAATCTTGGTTTCATCAGACCAGAGAATCTTGTTTCTCATGGTCTGAGAGACCTTTAGGTGCCTTTTGGCAACTCCTACCGGGCTGTCATGTGCCTTTTACTGAGGAGTGGCTTCCGTCTGGCCGCTCTACCATAAAGGCCTGATTGGTGGAGTTCTGCAGAGATGGTTGTCCTTTTGGAAAGTTCTCCCATCTCCACAGAGGAACTCTGGAGCTCTGTCAGAGTGACCATCGGGTTCTTGGGTTCCTCCCTGACAAAGGCCCTTCTCCCCCGATTACTCAGTTTGGCCTGGCGGTCAGCTCTAGGAAGAGTCTTGGTGGTTCCAAACTTCTTCCATTTAAGAATGATGGAGGCCACTGTGTTCTTGGGGACCTTCAATGCTGCAGACATGTTTTGGTACCCTTCCCCAGATCTGTGCCTCGACACAATCCTGTCTCGGAGCTCTACGGACAATTCCTTCGACCTCATGACCTCATGGTTTTTGCTCTGACATGCACTGTCAACGTTGTGACCTTTATATAGACAGGTGAGTGCCTTTCCAAATCATGTCCAATCAATTGAATTTACTACAGGTGGACTCCAATCAAGTTGTCCATTGAGGATGATCAATGGAAACAGGTTGCACCTGAGCTCAATTCCGAGTCTAATAGCAAAGGGTCTGAATTCTTACACTATCGGTCAAAAGTTTTAGAACACCTACTCATTCAAGGGTTTTTCTTTATTTTTACTATTTTCTACATTGTAGAATAATAGTGAAGACATCAAAACTATGAAATAACACATATGGAATCATGTAGTAACCAAAAAAGTGTTAAACATATATTTGAGATTCTTCAAATAGCCACCCTTTGCCTTGATGACAGCTTTGCACACTCTTGGCATTCTCTCAACTAGCTTCCTGAGGTATTCACCTGGAATGCATTTCAATTAACAGGTATGCCTTCTTAAAAGTTAATTTGTGGAATTTCTTTCCTTCTTAATGCTTTTGAGCCAATCAGTTGTGTTGTGACAAGGTAGAGGGTATACAGAAGATAGCCCTATTTGGTAAAAGAGTCCATATTATGGCAAGAACAGCTCAAATAAGCAAAGAGAAACGACAGTCCATCATTACTTGATACGTAAAAGTCAATACGTAACATTTCAAGAACTTTGAAAGTTTCTTCAAGTGCAGAAGCAAAAACCATCAAGCGCTATGATGACACTGGCTCTCATGAGGACCGCCACAGGAAAGGAAGACCCAGACTTACTTCTAAGTTCATTAGAGTTACCAGCCTCAGAAATGGCAGCCCAAATAAATGCTTCACAGAGTTCAAGTCACAGACACATCTCAACATCAACTGTTCAGAGGAGACTGTGTGAATCAGGCCTTCATGGTCGAATTTCTGCAAAGAAACAACTACTAAAGGACACCAATAATAAGAAGAGACTTGCTTGTGCCAAGAAAAATGAGCAATGGACATTAGACCGGTGGAAATGTGTCCTTTGGTCTGGAGTTCAAATTGGAGATTTTTGGTTCCAACCGCCGTGTCTTTGTGAGACGCGGTGTGGGTGAACGGATGATCTCCGCATGGGTATTTCCCACCGTAAAGCATGGAGGAGGAGGTGTTATGGTGTGGGGGTGCTTTGCTGGTGACACTGTCTGATTTATTTAGAATTCAAGGCACACTTAACCTGCATGGCTACCACAGCATTCTGCAGCGATACGCCATCCCATCTGGTTTGGGCTCAGTGGGACTATCATTTGTTTTTCAACAGAACAATGACCCAACACACCTCCAGGCTGTGTAAGGGCTATTTTACCAAGAAGAAGAGTGATGGCGTGCTGCATCAGATTACCTGGCCTCTACATTCCCCCGACCTCAACACAATTGAGATGGTTTGGGATGAGTCGGACCGCAGGGTGAAGGAAAAGCAGCCAACAAGTGCTTAGCATATGTGGGAACTCCTTCAAAACTGAAAAGCATTCCAGGTGAAGCTGGTTGAGAGAATGCCAAGAGTGTGCAAAGCGGTCATCAAGGCAAAGGGGGGCTATTTTGAAGAATATAAAATTATAATTTGATTTGTTTAACACTTTTTGGGTAATAACTATGTAATTTCATAGTTTTGATGTCTTCACTATTATTCTACAATGTAGAAAATAGTAAAAATAAAGAAAATCCCTTTGAGTAGGTGTTCTAAAACTTTTGACCGGTAGTGTATGTAAATAAGGTATTTCTGTTTTTTATTTAATTTGCTAAAATTTCTAAAAACCTGTTTTCACTTCGTCATTATGGGGTATTGTGTGTAGATTGATGGAAAAAAACTACATGTAATCAATTTTTGAATAAGGCTGTAACGTAACAAAATGTAGAAAAGGGGAACGGTCTCAATACTTTCAGAATTCACTGTATACACAGATATATTTGTATTGACTCATTGTCATTCATCAATTTAGATTTCACATCAATCGTTGAACGCTCAGCTGTTTTATCTGTATTCTAATATCAACTTGCTGTGAAACAAATTGCTCATTGGGACAATATAAAGATTTCCCTCTCCCTCACTACCCCCTCTCTCCTCTAGGTGTTGGACTTCATCTATACAGGTAGTTTGTCCAGTTCTGACTCCGTCAGTGACCACAGTGTCTCGTCCCTCCTGACCGCTGCCTGCTACCTCCAGCTGACCGAACTAGCTGCTCTCTGTCGCAGGAAGCTCAAACACAACGGCCAGACCCCCTCCAGCTCCAACAAGTTGACCCCCTCCTCCTCCTCCACCTCCCCAACCCCCAATGGACACATCCCTGGCCCCCTCCGCCTCTCCTCCACCCCCCTCAGAGCAACCCCCAACCACAACCACCAGCACCATAACAACCACTCAGGGTCCAGGAAGGGCAACCAGAGGAACCAGAGATGGGGCCAGGAGGGGAGGCTGAGAGAGGATCTCTCAGAGGAGGAGGTGTTTATTTCGGGCTCGCGGTGTGCCTCCCTCAGCCCCTCTGGAGGAAGTAGGGTTAATGGGCTGGCTCTAGGACTGGACCTGTCCAAGAGGAGTCCATCAGGGAGCACCGCCACAGAGGAAGTGTCCCCCAGCAGTCTCCCCCACAGCCCCTCCCCCCACTCCTCATCTGTCTCTCCCACTCCCTCTCCTCCCACCACGGCTAGCGCCAAGCCAGAGCCTAAGGAGAACCAGAGGCAGCCTCCAAATACCTCCACAGACCTCTTGCCTAGGGCACCTTGCAAGAGACCCCGACCCCACAGAGAGGCCACCAACCTGGGGGAGACGGGCAAGGCGCTGCCCAACGGCCTAGTGAAGAGACCAGGGGCGCCAGGGGGAGAGAAGCTGGTCAGAGGGGATAGAGTGACCCCAGTGCTGGAGGATGGAGAGGTGGGTGGAGAGGAGAACAGCCAGGACCAGAGTGAAGAGAGTGGGCACAGTGGGAGTGAGGGAGGAGGAGGAGGGAGGAGAAACGGGAACACCAACTACATCTACCGTCAGCCCCAGCCAGGGTTTGAGCCAGGTGTGGGGGACAATCTGTACGTCTGCATCCCCTGTGGAAAAGGCTTCCCCAGCTCCGAGCAGCTTAACGCCCATGTCGACACACACACCCAGGATGAAATCTACCTCGAAGACGAGGAGGAAGAAGAGGAGGGTGGTGGATACCTGAAGGACGAAGACCCAGATGCAGACCCAGACATCTATGCATCACGGGGGGTGGAGCCTGGTGCTGACGAAACTCTGCATCGCTGCACAGTCTGCAGTAAGAGCTGCAAGGATGCCGTGTCACTACGGGAACACGAGAAGAGCCATTGGCTGAACCGGCCATTCCCCTGTAACATCTGTGGCAAGCTGTTCACCCAACGTGGCACCATGACCCGCCACATGAGGAGCCATCTGGGCCTCAAGCCCTTTGCCTGCGAGGAGTGTGGCATGCGCTTCACACGCCAGTACCGCCTTGCCGAACACATGCGGGTCCACTCAGGGGAGAAGCCCTACGAGTGCCAGCTGTGTGGTGGAAAGTTCACCCAGCAACGCAACCTCCTCAGCCATCTAAAGATGCACACCTCACCCTCATAGAGGACACTTCACCATGGTTACTGCAGCTGAACCACAGCTATCTGGGCTCTATTAGGCTGTCTGCCTCATCTTCAGATAACTATCTGGAGCTACTGTTACCCATAGGACCTCCTCACCCTTGTAAACACACCTGGGTTCTACCTCAACTTTTTAGAAACTCACCTTGAAATGAATTACCCCACCTTTTATAACCACTCCTCCTGAGTAACTCTACTCCTTTACTTTATCTCATCCTCTTAACAACCATCACCCATATCTCAACCTCTTAACAACCATCACCCATAGCCTCACCCTTATCAGGGCAACTGGGGCAACCATAATTCCTTACCTCCTCTTGACAACTGTTCCTCTGACTTGCCTCAACACCATCTTACTAATACCAACCGTTACTTCACCCTCAGAACCCCATCATAAAATCCACATGGAGCCAGCCAGCCAGCTGTACTGGCAATCTCAGGGTCAACACACCACACCTCGCCATCTGCCAAAGACTCCTTCTTTTCCATCCCAGGTGGCTCAAACGTGTTTTGATGATAGCTTTTAGCATCCAACCAAACTAGTCCTCCCAGGGTGTCAGTTCTGTGCCTCCAGGCTGTTGTAGCTGTCTCTCGCTGGTCAATGAGGGACCTCAGTGCCTCTACTACCTCATTATAAGACACGTACTGGACCCCAGGCATGGCTGGCTAACACTCAGTAGTAATATTATGTTCTCCAGCTAGATGGAACAGGTTAGTCAGCCTAGCCTCTGTGTATATAATAATACATTATCACATACACAGCCTGTTTGAAACGTGGCATTATTAGAAAATGATCAGGGGTGGTCTTAACGCAATGATGTTTACTTTACTTGTGTTCATGATCAGAGTTTGTAGTTTATCTGAAGTCTTGAAAAAGCCAAACTTGGGGGGTAAAATGTTTTGAGAACTTATTGCTACGCTTTTGTGAATGTTTAAACTGGGTATTTCTACTTTGGGTCTGGGAGGGGTGGAGTTATTTTCTTTGAGGCATCATACTCTGTTGGTACTGTTGTGTTTTGTCTGTAGCGTTTTTTTGAAAGGGCTGGTCTACTGAGACAGGCGGCCAGTAACCCTGTATTAAGTTTATTTTGGTTTTCAACAAGTTCCTCCTATCTCTTAAAGAGATTCTCTGGTACTTTTGTATACTTTTTAGCCAGTAGTTCTAAAAGTCAATCTCACGAGCCAAAAATGCAGATATGTGTACCACGTCATTGCTCTCGCTCTACAGTGTGCATCTTGCTAGCTGTCACTCAAATGGCGAGGGGCTGAAGCTCATTGGCTAGATCTCGAATTGCTAGCGGGCTGGCCCACATAGGGGAAAATGGCACAGCACAGTTTCCAGAAAAACAGTCGCTTTCAAACTAGGGATTTTGTGGCTAATTGAGGTAAGACAGTAATTCTGCTCGTAGATTATGCATGTATGATCTACACATTGACACATCCAGCCCAAAGCTGGAGGTTTAAAAAATACTTAGAAGTCGCCAAAGTTCCAGAGCATGTCTTTAATGCTGTGAGGAGAGGAGAGCTTAGCTTTCTGGACAGTGTATTACTATTACTACATTTACATTTTAGTAATTTAGCAGACGCTCTTATCCAGAGCGACTTACAGTTAGTGAGTGCATACATTTTCATACTGGCCCCCCGTGGGAAACGAACCCACAACCCTGGCGTTGCAAACGCCATGCTCTACCAACTGAGCTACATACTAGTGTATGACAGAGCTGAAACTGCTAGGAGATTGTATATTGAAATCCAAAGAGAATGAATACAAACTTAACAACCAAAGTTTTTCAATGTCAAAGTGAAGTTTTACCAATGTTATTATGTCTACGGTATAGTCCACTCCTAGTTCCACACAAACCATGTGGTTGGAATTACCCATGTTGATTGGACCAACCTCACCTCATGGTCTTACCTTATCTTTACTCTGTCCTCGGGAGGACTACATACATGTCATTTCAGACCAAAAATCTAAGACTGTTGTATTACTCTCTTTTAGACTAGTAAGTACATACAGTTTTTAAATCCTCTTTCCTCCATGTTTATCGCTCAAGTGTTGAAAAAAGTCATTTTTACACCAGAAACATGTACATTACTCCTCAACTCAGGAACATTGCTGTCAGGGTCTGGCATCCATACAGTACACTCTCTGGTTGTTTTGGTTGAGGCATTTCGAATATAATATGTCGACAAATCAAATGAAAGCGAGCAGAGAGAAACATGTTTGAGCTGTGACAGGGATACTTCTAACCCATATCTTCAGTGAGTGTTCCTCACATTTCAAATGAAGAACACTTAGCTGTGTTGTCAAACTGTCTGCACTGTCAAATGTCTGTGCTGAAAGCAAAAACACTAGCTTCCTACGCAATATATTTTTTAGAGGGAGACGGTGGTGATTATCTTCTTTCAAATAACTGCGTGGTGAAAGGTAGAGGTATTAAAATATTGATTTGACTATTTTAGTTCTTGAACGTTATATCACCATGCATTTGGTCACAAACCCTTTATCCAGTTAGATTCTTCTATTTATCTGTTACTGTCTCTCTGTTGTTTACTAAGTTGTTGCGGTCACTTACAGACAGTGTTGATGTCTATTGATTATTCATGAATGTATTTATTAGTTGGATCCTGTTTTAAACCACTTTATGATAACTCAGTGGATGATAGTCATGGGCTTTGTTACTTTGTTACTGCTCATCCACTACGAGTTACTGCTCATACAGAAAAAAATATGTTAAATAGCCGCAACATCAACGCCTCTGCTGCTGAACGTGAGCGGATTGACTAGCAAGGAAACGAGCGGTGTTGCGGTAGCCTAGTTCATTCAGTGCGTGTCGCAGCGTGGATGAAAACAGACATGGCAGAGAGAGCTGTTCTGCTAATACTGTCCTTCAGTTTTTAATTTTTTATTATTAGGCCTATGTTAATTAATCAGTTATTGATCTGTCCTAGGCTGCTAATGATGTTATAATAGCCTAGTCAGTTCACCAATGAAAATAAGGCATATTGAATGAATTGTAGACCTAAACTGAGAAGGAAGATTGATTAATTAAGTCAAGGATGGAGATCTGAAACAAGCTCATATAGGCCTAGTTCAGTTGTTTCATGATTATTCCAAATACAGTAGACTAGGTCTACTAAATTGCATCCAGTAATTGAACTAGGCCTATTCAGAATTTGCCCCCCCCCCAAAAAATAACATTCAACATAAGAAGCCAGTTTACATTTTCACTATACTATCCACATAAAGACACCTTTTAGAATAATCATTAACCTAGAAGAAATGTTACAGCCATTGAGAACAACTCAAAATTAATTCAGGATCAACTACTGTGTTGGCTACGTTGTTTGGATATCATTTAAGTCTCTAAGGTTTCAGAAAACCCTGATTTGTAAATTGAACTTCTTTGTAGTGAGTTACTGAAGTGCAGCCAAAACCAAGCACCCATAAGTCTATAGCCTACCATTCGTACTGAGGCAGTCTTCTGCCAACATCATTATCAGGCTAAAAAAAGGTAAATTTGCCTGTGATCTGAGCGTAGTGTCGGTGTCGCACGCGTGGCGTTGTGGGGGCCGGGGGCGCTGCTGTCGCGCTTAAGTGCTACTCATAAAGATTCTTCAAGGTTGGCAGGTCTGGGCTAAGTTAACCCCAAACAACTTGACAACCACTCTGTGAGAACACCGTAGTATGATATCTTTGGTGAAATGTCCCTTTAAAACATGAAATGGCCATAAACCACAAATTTACTCCCAGCCCAAAACACTGGAGCCAGTGGGAATGTAATGTACTGCTCCTGTGGCGTTTGATGTGTTTTATACCACTTTTACCCCAAAGCATGAAGAATACAAAGATTACATGTTTTTATTGTGCTGCATTGTTTCCTGTGTTTTTTTGAGAATGTAATCTGTGTTTGTCATGTCATCTGTTCTATATGCTAGTTTATCCATTGGAATGGGACCACTAACTCATGGTACAGACGCAATATGTATTGTATCCTACAGAAAGCATTGGTTTTGTCAAAGCAACTTCTGTTGAAGGCTGGTATTGTTACTATTACAGAGATGCTTCTTGTTTAATCTCTATAAGAAAACCAAAGGTGTCTATGGCAGCGTTAATATGTACGTAGTAGTCACACATGCCACTACGAATCCAAATCAAGCCACTAATGAATCCACCCAAAGGCAATGTAATTCCTAAGACTACTGGGCTAAAACCATGTCAAAGCTGGATCGATGTATTCATTTACTTATGTCTGTTTTTGGAGAACAAGTTTCTCTGTTCTACTAAATATTTGTTCAATTGTATTGTCTCTCAGTCTTTATTGAACATGCTTGCTGACAACTCCAAAGTTGTTTTAATTCCTCAGTTTGTGTTCAGGAGTTTCTTTATCTGTGTGGCTCACACACTGCACCATCACGTGATTCAGAATCCACTGGTCAACCTACAGTCTTAATGTACAGATATGTGAATGTAATCTAATAACAATATTTTAATTAAACTTGATTGGAAATAACTGCATTTTTATTTTTTTGTGGTGTGTCGGGGATTTTTCACTGGTCACTGGTGAATATTGATGGGGGGTGAGGAAAGAGAGGGGGAGGGTTCAGACTGGGGGGCCCCCTGTTCCAGTTGGGCATGGTTGAAGGGTGGGGTGTTGGGAGGGGCATGGGGCAACGTCTACCATCTGTAGGACGGTCTATTGTGCCCAAGTCAAATAGGTTTTCCTTCAGCAGCCTGACTCCTTCTGTCTCTCTCTCTGCCCAGCCCTCCTAGTTCAGTTATCACAACGGTGAGGATTAGAGTTGGAGAATTGGTCTGAAACTAGTAGTACACTCCAAAGCTTCATTAGACATTTTCAGTGGAAAGAATGGCAGTCCTTTTGGTCATAGCCTGTCTGTGTATACTGTAACCTGTGCACCCCACTTACTCCCCCAACACACTTAAACACACACCCTAGCCCCTGGGGGAGCAGAGGGGTTGATAATGTGAGGCCCATGTTAAGCCCCTCCCCTCCCAGTGTCACATGCCAGTTGACCCTTAATGGGGTCAAGGTTCTACACAATAGACTGCATTTTTATTCAACCCCCTCCCTCCTCCCTATGTCCTCCTTTCATGGCCACCATGCCCAAATATGCCAGCAGGCAGGGATACATAATTAGATGCATTTCAATCTGAGGGTGGACGTGAAGGGATTAGCATTTTGGAGGGGCAGGCTGCAGGTTGAAGGTGGTCTGGTGTTGCTGATTCCAGAAATGAGCAGTTAAGGGCCTGCCCGAGCCTGTATTAATTTTGGCACTCTTTTTTTAGATTTAGTCTAGTCTTAGTCATTTTGACTAAAATATAATTCTTAGTCACATTTTTGTTATTTGAATAATGATTTAGTTTATTTATTGTCAAAATGACAAACAGTGGGCCATTTTAGTCAACTAAATGCCCTTTCATTTTAGTCCCATTACATTTTTATTGCCTCATCATTAATCTATAGTAAACATAAATCACTGACTTCCATGTGCACAAACATACATAGCCTTTCTTACCTATTCTCTTCCCAACAGCAAAACTATGACAAACATATATAAGAATATATGAGTTATCTGGCCATGTAAATTCCTTATCAGCATACATAGATATTGCACATTACATACAAAACAGACACACAAAAGCGCAGAGAGAGAGAGAGAGAGAGAGAGAAGCACAATCATCAGATGGTGCGGCAAAGTATTGGCAGTAGTATGGGTTGTACCTCCATCACTAGGTCGTGTCATCGCCATTGTTATCAACGTTCCACAGATGCCGCAGCCACATTGGTGTCCAAAAGCAGAACGGGGGCTAATGACTGTTTCCCCAGTGATATAGTCTAGTTACTAAACCTTGAGTCCGAATCAAGTCCCAAGTCCACTGTGCTCGAGTCCAAGGCAGAGTCACCAATGGTCGAGTCACGAGTCCCTATGGCTGAGGTCTGAGTCCCATGTTTGTTCTACATAGCATATTTCTATCTGAACATTCCAAAACGTTGTGTCCTGCTGAACCCGCCCCAGGTTGTTAGCTATAGCTACTGTAGTTAATGAGGTAACATGACTGAACAAGGTGTAGCCTAAACAAATGGTTAATGGTCCCTTCTGCAAATAGCCTAGTTTTACAGCCTGGTCTCATAGAGTAGATCCAGACACTCAATTTGTGTGATATGTTAAATTTGGTATGGCTACATAAGACAGATGGTTACTTAAGGCAAAAACGAAAGTAGGGGGGTTAGTCGGGGTGGAGGAGTGAACGTATAACGGGAACGTCTAGCAACCCAAAGGATGCAAGTTCAAATCTCATCAAAGACAACTTTAGCATTTTAGCTAATTAGCAACTTTTCAACTACTTCTACTTTTTATCTACTTTGCAACTACTTAGCATGTTAGCTAACCCTTCCCCTAACCTTAACCCTTTTAGCTACCCTTAAGCTTAACCCTTTAACCTAACTCCTAAACTTAACCTTAACCCTGACCCCTAACCCAAACCTCTAGTCTACCTAACATTAGCCAGCTAGCTAATGTTAGCTACCTAGCAATAATTCATAACATATCATAAGTTTAGAAAATGTGTAACATATTGTAAGTTTAGCTAATTTGTAACATTTTGTACGTTTTGCAAATGTGTAACATATAATATGAATTGTAATTCGTAACATTAACTACCAACTGGGCGATGGACATCCACAAATTAATACATACTATACGAAACATAACATATCATACTCGCTCTGGATAAGAGCACTGCTAAATGACTAAAAATGTAAAAATGTAAATGGAGGCTCGGATTTACGTACAGAATAATACGACATGCTCTGTGACCAGGTTGCAGCATATTATAATTTGCCATATACTTGTCATACACTGCCCTCTTCTGCTGCGACTCCATCATAGTCCATCCCATGCATCCCCAATACATTTGTAGTTCAGTCTAAATTCTGCTATTACAGTCCTTGGCCTTTCTATAGCCTACGATGTTTTGAAATATTCGATTTTGCGCTGGCATCGGACGTGGGAACCAGAGAACCCCTTTTCTGTCATTTTGAGAGGGCACTTAGTTGCCCTCGTTTACACTTCAAGGATATCCTTAGAAGATGTGTCTTCGACTACCTCCGAAGTTGGTAAGGAAGGTCTAATCACAGTTAGATCACAATGCGTCTTTTGATCGTCTACTCCTGTTGACAAATGTGGGCACAATCAAAAGCTTTAAAGCTCTAATCTCTCTCTGCCAGTCACCTCATCAGGTCACCACGATTAAATAAGAGTTTCTTGTTAATTCTTTAATGTGTGTTCTAGAGATGGGATGTGATCCTAGCTGAGTCCACAGGCAATCAAACAATCACATCTAGTTGACAATGGGCATGACTTTGTCTACACATCATCCACAAACCGTTAGCATACAGAGCAAGAAAGCAGCAGATGCTTTGAGTTTTCGTCCACTGCTCTCTCCATCCTTCTGTTTCTCCCTGCATCCTTTTGTTGCCCTCTGAGGCCTCCATCCACCCTAACCCCAGATGCCCGACCCGACCAACCCCCTTTGTCCTTTAGTGATGGGCCTGGGTAGGGGGGCTGGGGTGTGTGTGGCAGAGAGGCCCTTTCAGTCCACAGGGCCAGCTGTGAAGTTCAGAGACCCCCCCCCCCCACCCCCAACACACACGTCTTTGTGCCCACGACTAGAGTGAGCAGTCATTACTTCTACATAACCTCCATAAACGCCTTACTCTAAGTAGCTCAGAAACAAGCTTAACACTCAAACCAACAGGGCTCTTAATGACCAAAACAAAGATGAACTCGGGACACTGTTAATTTCGTCAACAAAAATAGTGACTAAAATATTCGTCAAACACCTATTTTTCAGTGGCAATTGACGAGACTTTAACTGACTAAATAGACCCAGAAAAAAATATAACTAAACAAAAATGATTTTTCATTTCAGTTGACTAAAACGAGACGAGACAAAATTATCTCTGTGACTAAAATCTGACTACTAAATGGACTGGACAATAGTTTTTGGAGAGATTGAGAGCTTTTCAGTGATAAGCACAATTAATATTAGCAGCACAGATGCGCAGCGCAGTTCTGTTCAGCAGTGGGAAGGACTTGCCACACACAGCCTAAATCAGCTGTTTAGCTGCAGGGGAGCAAGCTGTGGGCAGACCGACAGACAGGCTCCGCTCAGGCTCCACCTCCAAGGCAGCAGCTACTCTTCCTGGGGTCCAGAAAATTAAGGCAGTTACACATTTAAAAAAATATGACAATACATTCATAACAGATTTCACAACATATTAAGTGTTCGCCCTCAGGCCCCTACTCTACTACCACATATCTATAACGTTTGTGTATAGTGCATATGTTATCGTGTGTTTGTATGCATGTGTCTATGTTTGTGTTGCTTCACAGTCACGCTGTACCATAAGGTGTATTTTATCTGTTTTTTAAATCTAATTTTACTGCTTGCATGAGTTACTTGATGTGGAATAGAGTTCCATGTAGTCATGGCTCTATGTAGTATTGTGCGCCTCCCATAGTCTGTTCTGGACTTGGGGACTGTGAAGAGAACTCTGGTGGCATGTCTTGTGGGTTATGCATGGGTGTCCGAGCTGTGTGCCAGTAGTTCAAACAGACAGCTCGGTGCATTCAACATGTCAATACCTCACAAATACAAGTAGTGATGAAGTCAATCACTTTGAGCCAGGAGAGATTGACATGTTAACTCTCTGTGTACATCCGAGGGCCAGCCATGCTGCCCTGTTCTGAGCCAATTGCAATTTTCCTAAGTCCATTTTTGTGGCACCTGACCACACGACTGAACAGTAGTCCAGATGCGACAAAACTAGGGCCTGTAGGACCTGCCTTGTTGATAGTGCTGTTATGAATGCAGAGCAGCACTTTATTATTTTACATTTACATTTTAGTCATTTAGCAGACGCTCTTATCCAGAGCGACTTACAGGAGCATTTTAGGGTTAAGTGCCTTGCTTAAGGGCACATCGACAGATTTTTCACCTAGTCGGCTCGGGGATTAGAACCAGCGACCTTTCGGTTACTGGCACAACGCTCTATTATAGACAGACTTCTCCCTATCCTAGATACTGTTGTATCAATATGTTTTGACCATGACAGTTTACAATCCAAGGTTACTCCAAGCAGTTAAGCCTCCTCGACTAGCTCAATTTCCACATTATTCATTACAAGATTTAGTTAAGGTTTAGGGTTTAGTGAATGATTTGTCCCAAATACAATGCTTTTAGCCAGTGGCACGTCATTAGTAAAGATTGAAAAAAGTAAGGGGCCTAGACAGCTGCCCTGGGGAATTCCTGATTCTACCTGGATTTTGTTGGAGAGGCTTCCATTAAAGAACACCATATGTGTTCTGTTAGACCGGTAACTCTTTATCCACAATATAGCAGGGGGTGTAAAGCCATAACACATTTTTCCAGCAACAGACTATGATCGATAATGTTAAAAGCCACACTGAAGTCTAACAAAACAGCCCCACAATCTTTTTTATCATGAATCAATTTTTACCAAAAGTTTGCTAAGGGTTGGTAACAGGCTGATTGGTCTGCTATTTGAGCCAGTAAAGGAGGCTTTACTATTCTTAGGTAAGGGAATCACTTTTGCTTCCCTCCAGGCCTGATGGCACACACTTTCTAGTAAGCTTAAATGGAAGATATGGCAAATAGGAGTGGCAATATGATATGAAGGCAGTGCGCCCCGGAGCTCCAACTGACTCCAACAGTTGAACTTGAGGTGAGGAAGACTGTTTCAGGCATACCAGAGTTACTCCTATAATCAAACAATATAATGCTTATCTTTATAAAAAATATTCTGATCTAAAGTTTACGAATTACCTTCCTTCTGTACGTCTATTTGTATAGCAGATAAATAAATACATGTCAGATAAATAAATACATGTCGGTGTCATAGCATGCCACCGGAATATCTCTATATCACTGGGGTTAGGCCTAAGCTTCTCTTTGTTTATATAGGCATTATAATATAATATAATATAATAATATATATATACACTACCGTTCAAAAGTTTGGGGTCACTTAGAAATGTCATTTAAAAAAAAAAAGAAAAGCAATTTTTTTGTCCATTAAAATAACATCAAATTGATCAGAAATACAGTGTAGACATTGTTAATGTTGTAAATGGCTATTGTAGCTGGAAACGGCTGATTTTTATGGAATATCTACATAGGCGTACAGAGGCCCATTATAAGCAACCATCAGTCCTGTGTTCCAATGGCACGTTGTGTTTGCTAATCCAAGTTTATCATTTTAAAAGGCTAATTGATCATTAGAAAACCCTTTTGCAATTATGTTAGCACAGCTGAAAACTGTTGTGCTGATTAAAGAAGCAATAAAACTGGCCTTCTTGAGACTAGTTGAGTATCTGGAGCATCAGCAATTGTGGGTTCGATTACAGGCTCAAAATGGCCAGAAACAAAGAACTTTCTTCTGAAACTCGTCATATTCTTGTTCTGAGAAATGAAAGCTATTCCATGCGAGAAATTGCCAAGAAGCTGAAGATCTCGTACAACGCTGTGTACTACTCCCTTCACAGAACAGCGCAAACTGTCTCGAACCAGAATAGAAAGAGGAGTGGGAGGCCCCGGTACACAACTGAGCAAGAGGACAAATACATTGGAGTGTCTAGTTTGAGAAACAGACGCCTCACAGGTCCTAAACTGCCAGCTTCATTACATAGTACCCGCAAAACACCAGTCTCAACGTGAACAGTGAAGAGGCGACTCCGGGATGCCACACAGGGTTACGGGCCAGAAGGTTGATGGTTCCCTGACCACCACAGATGAGCTCACTCCTGTTTCATTACACTACAATCAGAGCCGGCTGCAGACAATGATCATCTAGGGGGAAATCAGATTTTCAACATTTTGATGCCATATTTATAATTATATAAAAAATATATACAGTGGGGAGAACAAGTATTTGATACACTGCCGATTTTGCAGGTTTTCCTACTTACAAAGCATGTAGAGGTCTGTAATTTTTATCATAGGTACACTTCAACTGTGAGAGACGAAATCTAAAACAAAAATCCAGAAAATCACATTGTATGATTTTTAAGTAATTCATTTGCATTTTATTGCATGACATAAGTATTTGATCACCTACCAACTAGTAAGAATTCTGTCTCTCACAGACCTGTTAGTTTTTCTTTAAGAAGCCCTCCTGTTCTCCACTCATTACCTGTATTAACTGCACCTGTTTGAACTCGTTACCTGTATAAAAGACACCTGTCCACACACTCAATCAAACAGACTCCAACCTCTCCACAATGGCCAAGACCAGAGAGCTGTGTAAGGACATCAGGGATAAAATTGTAGACCTGCACAATGCTGGGATGGGCTACGGGACAATAGGCAAGCAGCTTGGTGAGAAGGCAACAACTGTTAGCGCAATTATTAGAAAATGGAAGAAGTTCAAGATGACGGTCAATCACCCTCGGTCTGGGGCTCCATGCAAGATCTCACCTCGTGGGGCATCAATGATCATGAGGAAGGTGAGGGATCAGCCCAGAACTACACGGCAGGACCTGGTCAAAGAAAACCATTAGTAACACACTATGCCGTCATGGATTAAAATCCTGCAGCGCACGCAAGGTCGCCCTGCTCAAGCCAGCGCATGTCCAGGCCTGTCTGAAGTTTGCCAATGACCATCTGGATGATCCAGAGGAGGAATGGGAGAAGGTCATGTGGTCTGATGAGACAAAAATAGAGCTTTTTGGTCTAAACGCCACTCGCCGTGTTTGGAGGAAGAAGAAAGATGAGTACAACCCCAAGAACACCATCCCAACTGTGAAGCATGGAGGTGGAAACATCATTCTTTGGGGATGCTTTTCTGCAAAGGAGACAGGACGACTGCACCGTATTGAGGGGAGAATGGATGGGGCCATGTATCGCGAGATCTTGGCCAACAACCTCCTTCCCTCAGTAAGAGCATTGAAGATGGGTCGTGGCTGGGTCTTCCAGCATGACAACGACCCGAAACACACAGCCAGGGCAACTAAGGAGTGGCTCCGTAAGAAGCATCTCAAGGTCCTGGAGTGGCCTAGCCAGTCTCCAGACCTGAACCCAATAGAAAATCTTTAGAGGGAGCTGAAAGTCCGTATTGCCCAGCGACAGCCCCGAAACCGAAGGATCTGGAGAAGGTCTGTATGGAGGAGTGGGACAAAATCCCTGCTGCAGTGTGTGCAAACCTGGTCAAGACCTACAGGAAACGTATGATCTCTGTAATTGCAAACAAAGGTTTCTGTACCAAATATTAAGTTATGATTTTTCGATGTATCAAATACTTATGTCATGCAATAAAATGCTATTTAATTACTTAAAAATCATACAATGTGATTTTCTGGATTTTTGTTTTAGATTCCGTCTCTCACAGTTGAAGTGTACCTATGATAAAAATTACAGACCTCTACATGCTTTGTAAGTAGGAAAACCTGCAAAATCGGCAGTGTATCAAATACTTGTTCTCCCCACTGTATACTGAACAAAAATAGATATGCAACATGCAACAATTTCAACGATTTTACTAAGTTACAGTTCATATAAGGGAATCAGTCAATTTAAATAAATTCATTAGGCCCTAATCTATGGATATCACATGACTGGGCAGGGGCGTAGCCATGGGTGGGCCTGGGAGGGCATAGGCCCATCCACTTGGGAGCCAGGCCCACCCAATGGAGAGCCAGGCCCAGCCAATCCAAATTTGTTTTCCCCCACAAAGGGGCTATATTACAGACAGAAATACTCAGTTTCATCAGCTGGCCGGGTCGATATCCATGTTTATGAACAGGGTCCTACAGTTATTGTTATTTGTGGTAGAAAATATTATTTTGAGTTAATTCTATGAGGGGGAAGGGTGTTCAATAAATGTTACAGTACAAGGGAAGGGTCATGTGAAAATGTTTGTTATGTTGGGGAGGGGGGAGGGTGTTTTTTTTTTTTTAAGACACCTTGAGTTGAACCAGCCCCCCCAGTAAATTTGGATCTGTCCCATAGCTACCCTTTGCCTGGTTAAGAAACACAAGATAAGATGCTTTATGAAATTAAAAACAAAAGCAGCATTGAGTTTAATAGAAAAACAACAGTCTAGCTATGTTTTTCTCTCTGTTGAGTATTGAGAAGTAGGCTGTCTTTGAATTGGTAGGCCTAATTTTGGTAGGCCTAATTTTCCAGCTGTACCTTTAGATCTAGCCAGAATTAACCTTGGGTGACTGGGCGGTTGGTGAATAGTCTATTTCACTTTAGGCTACTTTTAGATTTACACTTTATTCCTTTACAAAGCAATTTGCTTTCCATGCATGCTCCTTTGCACTTTTTATCGATTGCTGCTTTTATCCATACATTTTCATAATTTGACCATCGTCGTGCAATAGGTTATCATATCGAGGTTCCGTTAGCGAATTATCCCTGATCAATTATTTGGAGGAAACTAAACCACGTTTGTTCTCCCAGCATGTAGCTTCTTTTCATTTGGTACTGTTTAGGCCTGTACTAAAGGTAATTTGCAATACAAGATTACAATAACACAATGGATAATTTGCATATAGGGAAGGACCATGGAGTCTGCTCACAATGCGGACGCAGTGGGCAGATGAGAAACGTTTTAATACCATGTGTAGATGCAACAAATCTCGATCAGATAGTGATCCTATCATCTTGACTTTTGAGTTATGTGGTAAGAGGAGGAGGACATTTGGCCCAGCTCAGGTAATAACCCACTGGGCACAAATTGGTTGAATCAACCTTGTTTCAAAGTAATTTGTCAATATATTGTGAAGTGGAATCTAAGTGGAAAATACATTGGATTTAACATTTAAAAAAAGTAATCAATGTAACTGTTGTTTTGAGGGTGAAATTTCAACCACATGATTATGTCATCATGGTAACCAAATTTCAACATAGACAAACCTATAAAATATGTTGAATTTGTACCTTTAAAACAATGTCAGATCTTCAACATTATAGCCACTATCAGGATTTTTTAAAACAGTAGGCTGGGCAGCATCTCCTACTGGAGAATTGATCTATCTACAGCTACCTTTTGGTCTACCATCCAGGGTTTAAACCAAGCCTTGCTTAGCTATGATATTTGTCAATGCCTACTGCTATTGTGTGAATGTTTGATGAGAGATCTCCACTTAAAAACGAAATAGATTCACTGTTGCTATCGAAGTCATTCCAAAGGGTAAGTTTAACAGAGCAAATGAAATGTGACTATACTTTATCACTCATATATCATCAATGATGTTATTTAGGTTTGTATAGCATTTGCAAAGTCATCCACAGCTATTGTTTCAATTCAACCCAGGATTCAACAAAACATAGACAATACATAGGCCTAGGGTTTCAAGCTCTGGTTGATTTCAAATGTAATTATATTGAGTGATATTGAATTGTGTTTGGTTGTCAATGCAATCAAATATCAACATTTGAAGGAGATGTATTTTCTCCTTGAAAAATGCCACTGGCTTTAATTCCAGTTTGTCTACAAATTAATAGTTGACATGTTGGATTCACATCTCCATCACAACCAAAAATCTAAGTTAAAGTATAGTACTAAATCAAATCAAACTTTATTTAAAGTGCATTTAAAGTTTGTTTTGATTTGATTTAGTCCTAATCTTTAACTTAGATTTTTGGTTGAGGTGGAGACGTGAATCCAACATATCAATTATTAATTTGTAGATAAACTAGAAATAAAGCCAGACTAAGTCAATGGCACGAATGAAACTATCCAAGCAGAAGATAAATCTCTTTCAAATGTTGATAATTGGTTGCGTTGACAACCAAATACAATTCAATATCACTTTCGAAATACAATAAATAGCCTATTAACTTGTCAACAAGTTAACAAATGATACAGTATGTTGGATTCATGTCTCCAACCCAACCAAAAGTTAGTTAAAGGTCCAACCTCATAGTTTGGAAATATATACAGTTGAAGTCGGAAGTTTACATACACTTAGGTTGGAGTCATTAAACTTGTTTTTCAACCACTCCACAAATGTCTTGTTAACAAATTATAGTTTTGTGAAGTCGGTTAGGACATCTACTTTGTGCATGACACAAGTAATTTTTCCAACAATTGTTTACAGACAGATTATTACACTTATAATTCACTGTATCACAATTCCAGAAGTTTACATACACTAAGTTGACTGTGCCTTTAAACAGCTTGGAAAATTCCAGAAAATTATGGCTTTAGAAGCTTCTGATAGGCTAATTGACATCATTTGAGTCAATTGGAGGTGTACCTGTGGATGTATTTCAAGGCCTACCTTCAAACGCAGTGCCTCTTTGCTTGACATCATGTGAAAATCAAAAGAAATCAGCCAAGACCTCAGAAAAAAATTGTAGACCTCCACAAGTCTGGTTCATCCTTGGGAGCAATTTCCAAACGCCTGAAGGTACCACGTTCATCTGTACAAACAATAGGACGCAAGTATAAACACCATGGGACCACGCAGCCTTCATACCGCTCAGGAAGGAGATGCGTTCTGTCTCCTAGAGATGAACATACTTTGGTGCGAAAAGTGCAAATCAATCCCAGAACAACAGCAAAGGACCTTGTGAAGATGCTGGAGGAAACAGGTACAAAAGTATCTATATCCACAGTAAAACGAGTCCTATATCAACATAACCTGAAAGGCTGCTCAGCAAGGAAGAAGCCACTGCTCCAAAACCGCCATAAAAAAGCCAGACTAAATCAAATCAAATCAAATGTTATTGGTCACATGCGCCGAATACAACAGGTGCAGACATTACAGTGAAATGCTTACTTACAGCCCTTAACCAACAGTGCATTTATTTTAAACAAAAAAAGTAAAAATAAAACAACAACAAAAAAAGTGTTGAGAAAAAAAAGAGCAGAAGTAAAATAAAGTGACAGTAGGGAGGCTATATATACAGGGGGGTACCGTTGCAGAGTCAATGTGCGGGGGCACCGGCTAGTTGAGGTAGTTGAGGTAATATGTACATGTGGGTAGAGTTAAAGTGACTATGCATAAATACTTAACAGAGTAGCAGCAGCGTAAAAAGGATGGGGTGGGGGGCAGTGCAAATAGTCCGGGTAGCCATGATTAGCTGTTCAGGAGTCTTATGGCTTGGGGGTAGAAGCTGTTGAGAAGTCTTTTGGACCTAGACTTGGCACTCCGGTACCGCTTGCCGTGCGGTAGCAGAGAGAACAGTCTATGACTAGGGTGGCTGGAGTCTTTGACAATTTTGAGGGCCTTCCTCTGACACCGCCTGGTATAGAGGTCCTGGATGGCAGGAAGCTTTGCCCCAGTGATGTACTGGGCCGTACGCACTACTCTCTGTAGTGCCTTGCGGTCGGAGGCCAAGCAGTTGCCATACCAGGCGGTGATGCAACCAGTCAGGATGCTCTCGATGGTGCAGCTGTAGAATTTTTTGAGGATCTGAGGACCCATGCCAAATCTTTTTAGTCTCCTGAGGGGGAATAGGCTTTGTCGTGCCCTCTTCACGACTGTCTTGGTGTGTTTGGACCATGATAGTTCGTTGGTGATGTGGACACCAAGGAACTTGAAGCTCTCAACCTGTTCCACTACAGCCCCGTCGATGAGAATGGGGGCGTGCTCAGTCCTCTTTTTTTTCCTGTAGTCCACAATCATCTCCTTTGTCTTGGTCACGTTGAGGGAGAGGTTGTTGTCCTGGCACCACACGGCCAGATCTCTGACCTCCTCCCTATAGGCTGTCTCATCGTTGTCGGTGATCAGGCCTACCACTGTTGTGTCGTCGGCAAACTTAATGATGGTGTTGGAGTCGTGCCTGGCCATGCAGTCATGGGTGAACAGAGAGTACAGGAGGGGACTGAGCACGCACCCCTGAGGGGCCCCCGTGTTGAGGATCAGTGTGGCAGATGTGTTGTTACCTACCCTTACCACCTGGGGGCGGCCCGTCAGGAAGTCCAGGATCCAGTTGCAGAGGGAGGTGTTTAGTCCCAGGATCCTTAGCTTAGTGATGACCTTAGAGGGCACTACGGTTTGCAACTGCACATGGGGACAAAGATCGTACTTTTTGGAGAAATGTCCTCTGGTCTGATGAAACAAAAATAGAACTGTTTTGCCATAATGTGCTCCCGAATGGCGCAGTGGTCTAAGGCACTGCATCGCAGTGCTAGCTGTGCCACTAGAGATCCTGGTTCGAATCCAGGCTCTGTCGTAGCCGGCCGCGACCGGGAGACCCATGGGGCAGCGCACAATTGGCCCAGCGTCGTCCAGGGTAGGGGAGGGAATGGCCGGTAGGGATGTAGCTCAGTTGGTAGAACATGGCGTTTGCAACGCCAGGGTTGTGGGTTCGATTCCCACGGGGGGCCAGTATGAAAAAATTAATAATAATGTATGCACTCACTAACTGTAAGTCGCTCTGGATAAGAACGTCTGCTAAATGACTAAAATGTAATGTAAAATAATGACCATCGTTATGTTTGGAGGAAAAAGGGACTGGTGCTGAAGGAGGGACTGGTGTACTTCACAAAATAGATGGCATCATGAAGAAGGAAAATTACATGGATATATTGAAGCAACATCTCAAGACATCAGTCAGGAAGTTAAAGCTTGGTCGCAAATGGGTCTTCCAAATGGACAATGACCCCAAGCATACTTCCAAAGTTGTGGCAAAGTGGCTTAAGGACAACAAAGTCAAGGTATTGGAGTGGCCATCACAAAGCCCTGACCTCAATCCTATAGAAAATGTGTGGGCAGAACTGAAAAAGCGTGTGCGAGCAAGGAGGCCTACAAACCTGACTCAGTTACACCAGCTCTGTCAGGAGGAACGGGCCAAAATTCACCCAACTTATTGTGGGAAGCTTGTGGAAGGCTACCCGTAACGTTTGACCCAAGTTAAATAATTTAAAGGCAATGCTACCAAATACTAATTGAGTGTATGTAAACTTCTGCCCCACTGGGAATGTGATGAAAGAAATAAAAGCTGAAATAAATAATTCTCTCTACTATTATTCTGACATTTCACATTCTTAAAATAAAGTGGTGATCCTAACTCAACTAAGACAATTTTTACTAGGATTAAATGTCAGGAATTGTGAAAAACTGAGTTTAAATGTATTTGGCTAAGGTGTATGTAAACTTCCGACTTAAACTGTAAAACACAGAAAAATCACTTTTATGACTGCACTGGGCCTTTAAAGAATGGGATTAAGCCAGTGGCTCAGATTTAACTATTCAAGCAGTAGATACTTACATTTACATTTACATTTTAGTCATTTAGCAGACGCTCTTATCCAGAGCGATTTACAGTTAGTGAGTACATACACATACACAAGCAGGCACTAAATCAGACTGGGAGGAAAAGAACATAATCAATGATGATGTCATTTTCTACACATAAAAACATACGAAATTATTGCCTGATGATCTTCTGAACTTCCCAATAACTTTCTGATGCACTTCAGTCAGTTTAAACCATACTTCCTTCAGCTTGAAATACTGTCAAAAGTACTGTCAGACTGATTTGTAATAGACTGTCATAGCCCCAACTGAAAAAGTAAACATTGGCTGTTGAGTACATGGTGTGGTCGCACATTTATTTTAATATCAAAATGGGTTCGCGGGCCGAAAAAGTTTGGGAACCACTGTTTTAGATGTTTGAAAGCATAGTGATAACACATTGGAAATTCAACTAATTTTTGGCAGTCTTTTTGAGTGGGCGAATATAGTTTGTAATCTCATTGACCAACGTCTCAACCAAACATTACCCAACTATCCACGTTGAAATGACGTGGTGTGCCCAGTGGGAAGTAATCTTCTCTGATAAACTGACTGGCAGAGAGAGTATAGGTTTAGAGGTGGAACAGGAGGCCATGCCTTCAGTGCCCTGGACCCAACCCACTGATCTCATACTGAGAGGTTTAATCTAATCCCTATCCGGAAGACTGGGAGACTAAACCTCTCCTTGAGTACCCTCCAGTCGTTACACGTATTTGATTTATTCTAGAACTAGCACACCTGATTTACAGGACATATAGGAGTGTGTGTACATGTGTGTGTATGTCTACTTTGTTGGCTGTTCATACCAAGCCTCTAGACTCCATCCCAGCCTCCATCCCAGCTAACAATTCTAGGGAGAGAGGACGTTTTTGTAATGTTACCTGTAATGTTCCCCTGATGTTCCAGTTTTCTGGAAAGGGAAAGGGGATACCTAGTCAGTTGCACAACTGAATGCATTCAACCGAAATGTGTCATCCGCATTTAACCCAACCCCTCTGAATCAGAGAGGTGCAGGGGGCTGCCTTAATCATGGTTGCCATGTTCTCAGAATATAAAATATTAATGTTCTAGACACGTTTCATGGGAACATTGTAAGAACATTCCATGTCTCCTAGGATGTTTAAAACATAGGGCATTCATTCTGTCATGGTCCTCTGGAGATTTTTGTCTAGCTCCCCGGCTTGTTCAGGGGACACTCCTAAAGACGTCACCTGATGATCCCAAAGAAAATTTACCCCCCCCCAAAAAAATGCTTTTCATTACACATCACCCCTTGTTACTGTTGCTGAGCCCATCAAGGCCCTGATTGGTGAACCACTGATCCATTCACAGCTCTTTGTCTGTTGGCAAGGTAAGGGTCACACACACACAGTGCTTTCAATTTACATATTTTACACACTTTGACATACATTGTGCATGTTCATTTATACAGTAACACCTCGGATTTAAAGAAGGCCTAGCACACACTGGTTGAATCAACATGGTTTCCACCAATGTGATAACGTTGAACCAACGTGGAATAGAAGTTGAAATACATTTACATTTTAGTCATTTAGCAGACGAGAGCGATTTACAGTTAGTGAGTGCATACATTTTCCATACTGGCCCCCCGTGGGAAACGAACCCACAACCCTGGCGTTGCAAGCGCCATTCTCTACCAACTGAGCTACACGAGGCCCAGTAGGATGTTTCGGAAATAGGGAGACCGAGTCAAGATTTGCCATGTTTAAAGGGTAGAGGCAGGGCCAGCGCCAGCGTCAGAACAAATTAGTTGGGCCAGCATTTTATTTTTTTAAATGAAATTTAACTGTAAAAATGTATTACGTTTTGTGGCATGAACACAACCAGTCATGTTTTCATCTGATTGTCAAACAAATCACTTCAAAAAGTAGGTTACCTTCTCATGTTCGTCCAAAAATAATCCCAGCATCCGAACAGTGCACTGTGCACCCACCAATTTTCCTAAATTCCAGTGGTGTAGTGTTAATTTTTTAGGTCAGGGAGCACAATGTATGAAAAAAAAAAAAAAATTATGCCATTTCTCAAAGTTTGTAATGACATATTATTGAATATCAATCTAGAATAGGCCTATGCATAAAATATTTCCTCCCCATTGCAACGTCTGCCTATGCTCACACATATTGTCTCAAGAAAATGTTATAATTTTTAATACCCTCAAACACCAAGGTTAGGCATACCTAATTTCAAAATAGGCCATCATCACTGTCATTGTGAATGATTCTTCACGTTTTAGAGGTGAAATGTCCAAACTGCATGCCAGTAATTTGAGGTCAATCAGTTTAATGGGAATATGCATTTAGATCTTCTTGAATTACTGTTTCGTGAGCGAATTAAAGCAAATGGTGTTAACAAACTATTAGCCTTTCTTCTATGCATATTCCGTTTTAATCAAAGCATATATCCTGCATAGTGGCGAGCGCTGTTGGGTT
The DNA here is from genome assembly GCF_020615455.1 of Coregonus clupeaformis. Classification (NCBI taxonomy): domain Eukaryota; kingdom Metazoa; phylum Chordata; class Actinopteri; order Salmoniformes; family Salmonidae; genus Coregonus; species Coregonus clupeaformis. Next base: position 17,907,450 of record NC_059206.1, read on the forward strand.
TTGGCAAAACAATTTTACAATTCAGCTTCAGATAAGAAATGACTGAGGATGTGTTTTTGGTGTAACATATTTTAGGCCTACCATGCTATATTATATGCTATTCGGTTCTGTTATGTAAAATACTAACTAATCATTATGTGATCTTGCGAGACATTGATTCAGCTTTGATCTAACTTTACTAAACCAGCACCATTGTGAGAAGTGATAATCTTCTATTTGTAATAATAATAATAATAATAATAATAATAATAATAATAAGTCATTAGTAGGAAGATTAGGCGTAGGCAACAGAACTTGATGAGGGTTATTTTAAGCGATTTGAGCGCCCTTTGAATCGTGGTGCTGAAAGGACAGCACCTTAACCAAGTGGTCACATCGTTCTGGGTTCCACTGCCAAGAGGGGGTCCGTGTTTTTTGAATATCAAGGTGGACAGGCTGTAAATTTGGATGCTAGATTTCATTGGTGTGATTATAAGGTTCATGCGGTGGATCAGTTTGTTTGCATACGCAATAGAGGTGGTACTGTTTCGGTAAGCACTCGGACAGTAGGGCGAGTCATGATCCCCAACCCCAAGTCCATAACAAACTGTTTTGAGAACAGCCGTTTTAGAAACCCCTGGCACAATTTTCTGTCTGTGTCTGTTCTTGTTCATCGGATTTGTCCCGCTTGAAGTGGTCAAGCCTTCAACCGACCGGACTCTGCACACGCCTATAGTTATTCATCATTCCCGCCACCGCCAGAGAGAGAGAAGACAGGGAAGAAACCACGATTTACCTACGTATAGGCTGCTAAAGCCTAGATATTTATTAACTTTATCATTCTATCGTTTTCATGGAATTTTTGCTGCAATTAAATCATTAATTTAATATTTTTACCAGCTCCGTGTATTCTGCACCACTCCACGGCAGCACTACATCCCTATATTGCAAGTGGCTGAAACTATCTCAACAAAGAAAGCATTCGAGCAAGCGAAACAGCGCCCGTCTGTCTTACTATATGTAGCCCATGTATCTATCCATGAATGTGTAGATACATGGTCTACACATACTGAGACAGATGGCGTTGTTTCGCTCGTTCGGATGCTTTATCTGAGATTGATGCGTCTTTCTGTCGGCACGCATCTCTGCCATATAAATTATCAATATTTCAATATCTTATTTGAATGAGGAAGGAGGTATGGTAGGGCGGGCCAGGGTCCCTAAGGCCTGCCCATAACGCCGGCCCTGGGTTGAGGTCTGTCATAACAAGCTCCTATTATCCCAGGATATACATAACCAGGCTGGCTAATTGGTCCTTAGCCTTGCCCTGCCCTGTCTCAGGTCTAAGATTTGATTTGATTTATTAGGATCCCCATTAGCCGACACCAATGGCGTCAGCTAGTCTTACTGGGGTCCAACACATAAAGAAAAATACATTACAGACAAAATACTTTATAATTTACATATATTTTAAAGACATTAACATGTAGTGTGTGTGTGTGTGTGTGTGTGTGTGTGTGTGTGTGTGTGTGTGTGTGTGTGCGTGCATCTATCAGTTACACATACAGTGCCTTCGGAAAGTATTCAGACCCCTTTACTTTTTCCACATTTTGTTACCTTACAGCCTTATTCTAAAATCGATTAAAGAAAAACATTTCCTCAGCAATCTACTCACAATACCAAATACCCCATAATAACAAAGCGAAAACAGGTTCTTAGAATGTTTTGCTAATACAAATACAATAAAAAACAGAAATAACTTATTTACATAAGTATTCAGACCCTTTGCTATGAGACTCAAAATTGAGCTCAGGTGCATCCTGTTTCCATTGATCATCCTTGAGATGTTTCTACAACTTGATCGGAGTCCACCTGTGGTAAATTTGGGAAGGCACACGCCTGTCTATATAAGGTCCCACAGTTGACAGTGCATGTCAGAGCAAAAACAAAGCCATGAAGGAATTGTCCGTAGAGCTCCGAGACAGGATTGTGTCGAGGCACAGATCTGGGGAAGGGTACCCAAATATTTCTGCAGCATTGAAGGTCCCCAAGAACACAGTGGCCTCCATCATTCTTAAATGGAAGAAGTTTGGAACCACCAAGACTCTTCCTAGAGCTGGCCGCCCGGCCAAACTGAGCAATCGGTGGAGAAGGGCCCTGGTCAGGGTAGTGACCAAGAACCCGATGGTCACTCTGACAGAGCTCTTGAGTTCCTCTGTGGAGATGGGAGAACCTTCCAGAAGGACAACCATCTCTGCAGCACTCCACCAATCAGGCCTTTATGGTAGAGTTGCTAGACAGAAGCCACTCCTCAGTAAAATGCACATGACAGCTCGCTTGGAGTTTGCCAAAAGGCACCTAAAGGACTCTCAGACCATGAGAAACAAGATTCTCTGGTCTGATGAAACCAAGATTGAACTCTTTGGCCTGAATGACAAACGTCACGTCTGGAGGAAACCTGGCACCATCCCTAAGGTGAAGCATGGTGGTGGCAGCATCATGCTGTGGGGATGTTTTTCAGCGGCAGGGACTGGGAGATTAGTCAGGATCGAGGGAAAGATGAACGGAGCAAAGTACAGAGAGATCCTTGATGAAAAACTGCTCAAGAGCGCTCAGGACCTCAGACTGGGGCAAAGGTTCACCTTCCAACACGACAACGACCCTAAGCACACAGCCAAGACAATGCAGGAGTGGCTTCGGGACAAGTCTCTGAATGTCCTTGAGTGGCCCAGCCAGAGTCCGGACTTGAACCCGATCGAACATCTCTGGAGAGACCTGAAAATAGCTGTGCAACAACGCTCCCCATCCAACCTGACAGAGCTTGAGAGGATATGCAGAGAAGAATGGGAGAAACTCCCCAAATACAGGTGTGCCAAGCTTGTAGCGTCATACCCAAGAAGACTCTAGGCTGTAATCGCTGCCAAAGGTGCTGTGATGGAAATGTTAATGTTGGTGCTTTTCTATTCTATACATTTCTATGTTCTATCCATGTAATGTTCTAATAACCAATTTCTGTGTTCATGCAAGTGACTGATTGGACGAATCTTCACTTATCTTTATCTGCAATTTGGCAGTACGCCCAGAGATATCTCACGTTCAAGGTCTCAGCTTAGAGAGAAGAAGCCTCATGAGGTATTGGTCTGTCACATGTTATGAACCAGTATTGGTCTGTCACATTAATGAAACAAAATGGTAATGATTAATTTATGCTAAATCATGCAAATATAACTTGTCTGTGTATAGCCGTATATAAGACAACTGCTGGTACATATGGTGCATTGAGTTGGTTGGGACCTCTCCAGCGCGCTGACAATAAACAATTCTTATTTTAAGATTGAGTGTCCCTGTGTAAGAATTTCTACGACAGTGCTTCAACAAAGGACTGAGTAAAGGGTCTGAATACTTATGTAAATGTAATATTTCAGTTTTTTTATTTTTATAAATTAGCAAAAATGTCAAAAAAACTGTTTTTGATTTTCATTATGGGGTATTATGTGTAGATTGATGAGGGAAAAAAACTATTTAATCAATTTTAGAATAAGGCTGTAACCTAACAAAATGTGGAAAAAGTCAAGGGGTCTGAATACTTTCCTAAGGCACTGTACATGTAATAATAATAAATAATATGCCATTTAGCAGACGCTTTTATCCAAAGCGACTTACAGTCATGCGTGCATACATTTTTGTGTATGGGTGGTCCCGGGGATCGAACCCACTACCTTGGCGTTACAAGCGCCGTGCTCTACCAGCTGAGCTACAGAGGACCACGTCAGTACATACACACAAGTAGGTCACATCGGGGAGAGGCGTTGTGCCGTGAGGTATTGCTTTATTTGTTTTTTGAAACCAGGTTTGCTGTTCACTTGCGCTATATAAGATGGGAGTTCCATGCACTCACGGCTCTGTACTCCACCTTAAATTTGTTCTGGAGCTGGGGACTGGGAAAATACCCCTGGTGGCATGTCTGGTAGGGTAAGTGTGTGTGTCAATACTGTGTGTAAGTTGACTATGCAAACAATTTGGAATTTCCAAGAAGTGACGCAGTCAGTCTTTCCTCAACTCTTAGCCAAGAGAGACTGGCATGCATAGTAATAATATTAGCCCTCTGATTGAAGAGCAAGACGTGCCGCTCTGTTCTGGGCCAGCTGAAGTTTAACTTGGTCTTTCTTTGCAGCACTTGACCTTATGACTGGACAATAATCAAGATAAGATAAAACTAGAGCCTGCCGGACTTGCTTTGTTGAGTGTGGTGTCAAAAAAGCAGAGTAGCTCTTTATTACGGACAAACCTCTCCCCATCTTTACAACCATTGAATCTATATGTTTTGACCATGACAGTTTACAATCCTAGGTAACACCAAGTAATTTAGTCTCCTCAACTTGTTCAACAGCCACACCATTCATTACCAGATTCAGCTGAGGTCTAGAACTTAGGGAATGATTTGTACCAAATACAATGCCCTTAGTTTTAGAGATGTTCAGGACCAGTTTATTACTGGCCACCTAAGATGCTTGTGGCAGGCAGTAATCTGGTGGATCTGAGACCATCCAACTGATTCTTCAAGGCCACAGGCTGTTTAATCCAATTCACCCACCTTACCCCCACACAGATCAGCACGCGGGGCAGAAATGCCTGATTTAGAGTCGCATGGGGCAGGAAGGCACGATAGGCCAGAACGTTGTTAACCAATAGTCTAAAGGTAAGCGTTAGAGCATCTGAGGACAGACCCTATTTTAATACTACTGGACATGTTTTCTTCAGCCCAGCTCACCACGAAGTGATGTTTGAATTCATTAATTAAAAAAGGTTACATAGGCCAGTTGGCAGGGGATGGGAGCAAACACTTTGAAACAGAAGAGTTGCTGCCTGAAAATACTCATTGTTGTTTATCTTTTGGAAAGCGTCTTTGGACAAGTGCAAACTGTTTAAGTGTAGTAGAGTAGCACCTGTCCTGGCAAGGATAATCCCATACCCAGGTCTTAATGACTACGTTTTAAAACAGCAGAAATAGATCAATGACACAGACACACACGTCAAGTGTTTGTAGCTGCAACTGGGGTTTATGTTTCAGCACTTCATCACAATTATACATAGGGGAGGGGGGTCTGTAACGTGCACACACACACACACGCACAGAGAGAGAGATTGATATTGTAGAACTTAGACCTGATAGCCACAAAGGTGCAGACAGTGGCTGACAGAGGACAGTGACAGTATAAAATAAACATTAAATCAAACAATAATAGTCCAATTAAAAATACTACAGCAATATACTCAGCCTTGTACAACTAGGGGTTAATAATGTAACAGCTCTTTCTTATTGGTCTGAAATGCATGTCTTGTTAGCCATTACAAACATACAGCACTCTGTAATATACTTCATATCACAAATCTGTAATACATACATAGGGTATTTCATCTTATACATCCAAGTAAAATATCCTTAAGTTAATTATAACATATCCATTCCGAAAAAAAATAATACATACCATTTAATCTAAAATGATAGACAGATGTAAGATTCATTATCTTTACAGACTATCAAGTAAAACATCTTCATAAAGACCGAAAATTTATACAAGTACAGCATGACGACAGCAGGGTTTTTGAAGGGATGACAGCAATCTCATATGTTGACACACATTAAGACGGTAACATCTTGCATAACATCAGAGGAGAGTAGTTGTTATGTAATTACACTTCTGTTTGTGCCAAGCATTAGAGAAATGGCTTTTTGGGTCTTCATAGCTTTCATCAACATCACCACCATCATAATAATAAACCCAAATCCTGTAGATTCAAGTAGAGGGTTGAAGGTGAAAATCTTTCTTTGTACAGAAAGAGGAATGTCTCCAAATAGAAATCACACAGACACGTTTAAGACAGCTACTAAATCCATGTAAGACGTTAATACTAGTAAAGGTCTGGTCTTGAGACATGCAGAGTTAGTAGGTAAACAAACATTGGTTTATCCTGTACTGGACCCAAGCACCTTGGAGCTGATACACACGGACACACACACACGGACACACACACACACACACACACACACACAGTATGTGATTGACTCAAGACAGATATAGTCACTAGCGCCACCATTAGAAATGTCCCCCGAGAGAAGATCTACTCTTATCGCTTTTGACTACTAAAGACACCCACACGCACACACACACACACAGTATTAGTATATGATTGATATGTGATATGTATTATGACAGTGAGATTTGCTGATTGTATTGGAGTTCAGTAACCGGTTGTGTGATTGCCTTTCGCAGGAATCGGCCGATTGGTTGGTTGGTTAGTTGATTGATAGGTTAATGTGAATTCTCTAGTCTGGTGTAACAGCTCTTGATCAGGGTCCAATCAGGTGGGTGAAATACGATGATCTATAAAGTGCACAAGATGCTTGATGCTAGCTAGCTAGCTAGCCGAATATAATTACTTTGTACAGGACAACCTCTGACCTTACAAATACAATAAAGCAGATGTTACTGCCTATATAGGGAATAAGGACTCATATCAGACAGGTCCAAGTATGTGATAATACTGCAGCAGGTCTTTAGTATGGGATCTGGTTCTGGTAATACTGCAGCATATCGTAGGTCTTGCTCCTGAAGAAAGACAGACAGAGAAAACAGACAGTTAGCATGTATAGCATGTGTATATAGACAGTTAGTTAGCATGTATAGCATGTGTATATAGACAGTTAGTTAGCATGTATAGCACATGTATACAGACAGTAAGCTAGTATAGCATGTGTATACAGACAGTAAGCAAGTATAGCATGTGTATACAGTTAGTTAGCATTTATAGCATGTATACAGTTAGCATGTATAGCATGTGTATACAGACAGTTAGTTAGCATTTATAGCATGTATACAGTTAGCATGTATAGCATGTGTATACAGACAGTTAGTTAGCATTTATAGCATGTATACAGTTAGCATGTATAGCATGTGTATACAGACAGTTAGTTAGCATGTATAACATCTGTATATATATATAGTTAGTTAGCATGTATAGTGTGTGTGTACAGACAGTTACAGTGAGGGAAAAAAGTATTTGATCCCCTGCTGATTTTGTACGTTTGACCACTGACAAAGACATGATCAGTCTATAATTTTAATGGTAGGTTTATTTGAACAGTGAGAGACAGAATAACAACAAAAAAATCCAGAAAAACTCATGTCAAAAATGTTATAAATTGATTTGCATTTCAATGAGGGAAATAAGTATTTGACCCCTCTGCAAAACATGACTTAGTATTTGGTGGCAAAACCCTTGTTGGCAATCACAGAGGTCAGACATTTCTTGTAGTTGGCCACCAGGTTTGCACACATCTCAGGAGGGATTTTGTTCCACTCCTCTTTGCAGATCTTCTCCAAGTCATTAAGGTTTTGAGGCTGACGTTTGGCAACTCGAACCTTCAGCTCCCTCCACAGATTTCCTATGGGATTAAGGTCTGGAGACTGGCTAGGCCACTCCAGGACCATAACGTGCTTCTTCTTGAGCCACTCCTTTGTTGCCTTGGCCGTGTGTTTTGGGTCATTGTCATGCTGGAATACCCATCCACGACCCATTTTCAATGCCCTGGCTGAGGGGAGGAGGTTCTCACCCAAGATTTGACGGTACATGGCCCCATCCATCTTCCCTTTGATGCGGTGAAGTTGTCCTGTCCCCTTAGCAGAAAAACACCCCCAAAGCATAATGTTTCCACCTCCATGTTTGACGGTGGGGATGGTGTTCTTGGGGTCATAGGCAGCATTTCTCCTCCTCCAAACACGGCGAGTTGAGTTGATGCCAAAGAGCTCGATTTTGGTCTCATCTGACCACAACACTTTCACCCAGTTCTCCTTTGAATCATTCAGATGTTCATTGGCAAACTTCAGACGGCCCTGTATATGTGCTTTCTTGAGCAGGGGGACGTTGCGGGCGCTGCAGGATTTCAGTCCTTCACGGCGTAGTGTGTTACCAATTGTTTTCTTGGTGACTATGGTCCCAGCTGCCTTGAGATCATTGACAAGATCCTCCCGTGTAGTTCTGGGCGGATTCCTCACCGTTCTCATGATCATTGCAACTCCACGAGGTGAGATCTTGCATGGAGCCCCAGGCCGAGGGAGATTGACAGTTCTTTTGTGTTTCTTCCATTTGCGAATAATCGCACCAACTGTTGTCACCTTCTCACCAAGCTGCTTGGCGATGGTCTTGTAGCCCATTCCAGCCTTGTGTAGGTCTACAATCTTGTCCCTGACATCCTTGGAGAGCTCTTTGGTCTTGGTGGAGAGTTTGGAATCTGATTGATTGATTGCTTCTGTGGACAGGTGTCTTTTATACAGGTAACAAGCTGAGATTAGGAGCACTCCCTTTAAGAGTGTGCTCCTAATCTCAGCTCGTTACCTGTATAAAAGACACCTGGGAGCCAGAAATCTTTCTGACAGAGGGGTCAAATACTTATTTCCCTCATTAAAATGAAAATCAATTTATAACATTTTTGACATGCGTTTTTTTGTTGTTATTCTGTCTCTCACTGTTCAAATAAACCTACCATTAAAATTATAGACTGATCATTTCTTTGTCAGTGGGCAAACGTACAAAATCAGCAGGGGATCAAATACTTTTTTCCCTCACTGTAGTTAGCACGTATAACATGTATATAGACAGTTAGTTAGCATGTATATAGATATTTCCTGTGACTGAGATGGGGTTATAGGCGCGAGGAAAGAACCTAGAGACTGGAATGGGACAAGGGCCATAGAGTGAGGAAAGGAGCGAGGGGCTAAAATGGGACAGGGCCATAGAGTAAGGAAAGGCACTAGATACTGGAATGGGACAGAGCCATTGGTGTTACCTGCTGCTGAGGAAGCAGCTCTGGATGACCTTGATGATGAAAGCAGCCGCCTCCTTCTCACTCATACTGGGGTTGAACCGCTGCCTGTGAACACAAACACACATGTTCAGAAATGGTCAAAAGAGACTTTGCAAAATGTAATCTATGCTCCCATGTGGTTTATTGATATACTGACTTGAGCAGTTTGATGGTCTGTCCTCTGAAGCATGGTAGTCCAGTGTCCAGCATCAGAGTGACCAGAGACACCACTGCATCCATGTAGGGCCTGACGGAGAGAGGAAAAACAAAAATCAGCTAAACCCAAAGAACGACAGTTTAGATGCAAATAAGATTGAGACACACCCACACATACACACACACTCTTACCTGACGGCCAGGTATCCCCTGACACACATCTCCATGAACCATTTGAAGGGAGTGGCCTCCATCTTGCCTCCCATGATCATCACCATCTCATCAGTGAGCTTGATGTCCGGCTCCCAGCCCAGATTACCACCAGGAGAACTCTCAAACATGAAGCCAAAGTCTGAAAGTATTTTGTAGCATAGAGAAAGTCAAGATATCAGACAGGGTAGGTGATATAAATAATACTCTGAGCAAAAGAGAATGAAGTTGTACCTCGCCTAGAAATTCATACCCCTTGACCTATTCCACATTATATAAATAATCCTCTAAGCAAAATATAATATTTTGGGATTTTCACCCTCCAGACATTATTCCCAAAAGGTCTTAATGATGAAAAGCCCATGCATGTTATGCTGTAAATGTGAACATGAATTAATGCCGCCACTTCAGACTACGCTGACGTTTTTTCTTGCACAATACCCAATAATTTATGAAAACTTACTTGATAGGTCGATGTCCTCATTGTGGTTTTACAGTCTTGTTTGATACGTTTTATGTACACACTTTATTAGAATACTTATGAAATGCACATTGTTATATTTGGTAACACTTACTTATTTTCCCTCGACTCCAACCCCATTCGATGCATTGAACGGATGTGGGTGGAGCAATGTCTACATAGGGGTGCAGGTTGTGAACACCCACAAAAGCTCTGACGAAGGCCTTGAGGCCGATACGCAAAGCTTAATAAAGAGCAGTGATCCTAGCAAGAGTAGTGTGCGGGTTTCTTATTTTTTCTCATACTAATACAATTACTCAGAGAAAGAGATTTTGTTTAAACAAGTAATATTCGTTTTTCTCAAAAAGGTAGGTGTCAAAATTATTGACATGACCTCTCACCATTACCAATAACAGGGGAGGTTAGCGTGTCTTGGGGGTATGATCTGTGACCCTTTCTCACTCATCATTATTCACGATTCATTCAGGATTATCCATAATCATGGTAGTGTCCACATTCATTTAGATGTTAAGGAACATTATATTCTTAATTACAATAAAAGTGACTCCAAAATGACACAATACATGATTTACCATTCATTTCTATTGGGCACAAAATAATCAGAGAAACAACCAAAACGAACTGCAAATGCATCCAACAAATATTAAACTTTTGACTACTTTATTTATTAGAATCTTTAGGGGTGTTGGGTTCTAACTTGAAATATACCTATTCCAGTCACTATATTAGAACTTATTCATTACGTTACATGTATAATACATGTACATGTTCAAATCAAATGTTGTTGGTGTTAGGTGTCAATGAAGGGTGAATAGGAACTTTGTGAATGGGAATTTACTGGATGTCACTGATAAACATCATGGAGAAGTGACTGCATAAAGAGGAACTGCTACCAGACTGCTCAACCTCAAAGATAACAGCGCAACAGTTGGGCAACACATAAGAAGTTCCAAGAAGTTGACATATAAATGGTTGTTTGATCATGTGCAAAGTGTGCTTGCAGCTGAGCCACCCAGTAGGTTGAATAAACTTGGTTTGAGTTTTCACTACTTGTCCGTTTGAGTCTTCACTTTGTTTATACAATAACTTTTTGATAAACATTTTTTATTACTTGTTAAAACAAAATCTCTTTCTCTGAGAAATTGTATTAGTATAAAATAATATAATTTCCCCCCATACAATATACCTCAGTATGTTCATTTTACTTTATACAGTCATTATTGCTCATCAAGGGTGTCCATCATTTCAGACCCCACTGTAAATTAAATGATTATCTTTCTTGTCCCAAAGAGAAATAAAGTGTCCCTTGCTATATTAAATGAATGATTGTGTGGATGAGGTTAAGGATAACATGTGGACTATGTTATGGATGATTTTGTACCTATGTGGATGAGGTGTCCCTTGCTGTCCAGCATGATGTTCCCGTTGTGTCTATCTTTGATTTGCAGTAGGAAGAGCAGCAGGCTGTAGGCTGCCATACTACGGATGAAGTTGTACCTCGCCTAGAAAGTGTGGGCGAGGGAGAGAGAGAATAGGTTGCGCCTTCTAAACACAATGTTTGTATATTAAGGCAACTGGTCCATTTTAATGACAATAAACATTCAGTGCCTTCAGAAAGTATTCATACCCCTTGAACTATTCAACATTTTGTTGGGTTACAGCCTGAATTCAAAATTGATTAAATATATATATTTTTCCCCCTCACCCATCTACACACAATACCCCATAATGACAAAGTGAAAACATGTTTTTAGACATTTTAGCAAATGTATTGAAAATGAAATACAGAAATATCTCATTTACAGCTGTGAGTCTTTCTAGGTAAGTCTCTAGTGTTCCACACCTTGATTGTGCAACATTTGCCCATTATTATTTAAAAAAGTATTCAAGCTCTGTCAAATTGGTTGTTGATCATTGCTAGACAACCATTTTCAGGTCTTGCCATAGATTTTCAAGTAGATTTCAGTCAAAACTAACTCGGCCACTCAGGAACATTCACTGTCTTCATAGTAAGCAACTCCAGTGTAGATTTGGCCTTGTGTTTTAGGTTATTGTCCTGCTGAAAGATCTCCCAGTGTCTGGTGGAAAGCAGACTGAACCAGGCTTTTCTCTAGGATTTTGCCTGTGCTTAGCTCCATTCTGTTTCTTTTTTATCCTGAAAAACTCCAGTCCTTAACAATTACAAGCATACCCATAACTTGATGCAGCCAACACTATGCTTGAAAATATAGAGAGTGGTACTCAGTAATGTGTTGTATTGGATTTGCCCCAAACATAACACTTTGTATTCAAGACAAAAAGTGAAATGCTTTATCAAATTATTTGCAGTATTACTTTAGTGCCTTGTTGCAAACAGGATGTTATTCTGTACAGGCTTCCTTCTTTTCACTCTGTCAATTAGGTTAGTATTGTGGAGTAACTACAATGTTGTTGATCCATCCTTAGTTTTCTCCTATCACAGCCATTAAACTATGTAACTGTTTTAAAGTCATCATTGGCCTCATGGTGAAATCCCTGAGCGGTTTAGGAAGGATGCCTGTATCTTTCTAGTGATTGGGTGTATTGAGTCCATGTAACTTATTATGTGACTTGTTAAGGAAATGTTTACTCCTGAACATATTTAGGCTTGCCATAACAAAGGGGTTGAATACTATTGACTGAAGACATTTCAGCTTTTCATTCATTAGTAAACATTTTGAAAAACATAATTCTACTTTGACATTATGGGGTACTGTGTGTAGGCCAGTGACAAAATAAAATCTCAATCTAATCCATTTTAAATTCAGGCTGTAACAACAAAATGTGGAGAAAGTCAAGTGGTGTGAATACCTTCTGAAGGCACTGTAAGTATATTGCTAAATAAGTGAAGAAATACCACAGAGGGTCAGGTCAGGGATGAGGGTTCAGGGGTTGGGGCACAGACATCTCACCTTCTGAAAGGCCAGAGTGGACTCATCTCCGTACTGGTTCCTGAAATAGTCGTACATCCCAAAGTCTGTCTGTCTGCCCAGCTGGTCACGGGACTTACAGTCGGGGATACACTCGATCACACCACACTGGACATAGAGACAGATACAGGGAAACCATTACTGTGATGCTACACAGCACAGAGTAACAAGACAAAGGGTAAAGTCTAAGGGTTAGGGTGTAGACATTTTAGCGCCCCCCTTGACAGCAGAAAGTAAAAATGGAAGTTTTAGAGAAGATTTAGCAATTTTATAACTAACTTCATGCAATTCTACTCATTTTGCCATGGGGCGGAGAGAAATACATGTATTTGCAGTCTTTAATATGATATATGAGTGACAGTGACTAACAAAATCAATGGGGGACCCCCACGTCGGTAAATCGACCATGATTACGACAAGTTTAGATAGCTGGCTAGACTAATTTACCAATAAAATAAATCTTAGCTGACATGGGCCAATTGAGTGACTGGCAGTGACTGACATAAGAGAAAAAAATCTAAATTGCACCTGGTGTATTCTACTATTCTAACTCTGAACAGTAAGTTGAGATTGCGACTGGGTAAAAAAGTCACGGTCTTAACTTACTGTTCAGTTAGAATAGTAGAATACACCAGGTGCAATTTCGAAATTGATCCGTAGGCCTGCAAAAAGGGGTGTGGAGGGTATTCTTACCCCAGGGGCTGTAGCCACCACTCTGTATGGAAACACAAACAGGTCCAGTCCCACCAGCTGGAAGATGTTCTTAAACAGACCAATGATCTGGAGAGCCAGCATGTCCTGGAAGGACAAAGAGAGAGGAAGACAGAGGGAGGGAAAGAAAAGAGGTATGGAGAGAATACAATTATGAAAAAATGCTGACTGCGTTTTTTGTATTGTTTATAAGTGCTGAGTATGTCAAATATGCTTGTGGTGTGTGTGTGTGTTGGTCTATCTATCGTACCTGTCTGCAGTCGTCGCCCACTTTAAAGATGGCAGCTTGCCAGACGATCCTGCGAGCTACGTCTTCGCCGTCCTCCCCGTCCTGAGAGTCTGACTGACAACGCAGACCCTCCTTCTCCAGCTCACTGACCCCACAACGCTTCACCTTAAACTTAGCTAGATACGGGGCCTTGGCAGCACTGGGGGAGACCGGAGACAGCAGTCAGATATACTGTACATCCTGTGAGATGGGTTTCAATTACTTTCTTGAAATAGCCGGAGAAAGGAATAGATTTCCACACACCATTGAATGCTCCTGTATGCTTTATTGCAACGTTTCAACTGGAAGGTCTTGGTCAGGCATGACAATCATCAATTAATCAATCAATTAATCAATCAAATGAATAAAATCAGTGAGTCAGTACCTTTGCATAGGTGTTCCAGACTTGTAGTCGATGTCTAGTACGATGGCCTCTGGGTTACTGGGCAGGTAGCAGCCTGGAGGATGGCCACCGGGGGACACACACATACACCTTACACTACTGCTTCCACTTAGCACAATCACAGATATAGGAATCAACCGCTTACAGAGGTCAAAACACCTAGGGCAAAACTATTCACATACTTACAATACACCTCACTGTAATCAAACATGCACCCCCACCCACACAGACATAGGCCTTTTCTAATTTGGGCAAGAGTTCGTCCTCCACCCTCTGTCCCCCGTCCTCTCTCCTCTGTGACCAGGAAACTGATAAGTGGTTGAGGAGATGTCAATTCGTTAGTAGGCGAATGGAAAAGTGTCCTCCCCTCCTCGATAGCCACCTTTCATTGAGGACAGTCATGTGTATCCTATCGGAATCCTTTGTGGAATAATTAAAAAATCTGCCACACCCCCTTTGAATCAGCTTTTGAAAGCATGCATACCCCCTTTGAAAGCATGCATACGTTTAAAGACAATATGCCACTTATCCTTTTATCTATCAAATGTCTTACACAACTAACTTAATTTGTATTTATCACTTTACACATTTATTTTGGGATCCACCCCTGTAAACGTCATTTGCCTGATGACGCGTGAGTGGAGAAGGAGATTCTCAATTCATACAAGCGCATTTTCACCCACGTTCCCTCTCCTTGCCGCCTCTCCTCGATTACCTTTGACCTTTTTCAAATGGAGGAGAGAGAGGACGGAGGAGAGAGGACGGAGGAGAGAGAGGACGGAGGAGAGAGAGGACGGAGGAGTTGAGAAAATCAAATGAATGTGACCTAGCTGTTGTTACCTGGCTGCACTTTGATGTCAGACAGAGCTTTGAGACACGCTCTCTTCCTCTCATCTCCCTTTGGGGTGGGCCTGAAAAACACCAACACTTCAACGTCCAAACACAAATTGGTTAACAGTAGCGGACTATATAGGGAATAGAGTGCGATTTCAGATTAGATTTGCCACAATGGGTGTTATTCTTACTTAATGATGGCAGATACGTTGGTGATTTTGTCGAAGAAGTCAAACTCTCTCTGGAAGAAGTCTTTAGCTGCACCAGACTGAGAGCCTATTATCTCCTCAACCATCTCCTCCAACAGATCCCCGATGTCAGCTACACAGAGAGAGAGAGAGAGAGAGAGAGAGAGAGAGAGAGAGAGAGAGAGAGAGAGAGAGAGAGAGAGAGAGAGAGAGACAGCGAGAGAGAGGGAGAGAGGAAGGAGTGGTAAGAGTGAGTGCATGTGTGTACATACAGTGGGGGAAAAAAGTCTTTAGTCAGCCAACAATTGTGCAAGTTTTCCCACTTAAAAAGATGAGAGAGGCCTGTAATTTTCATCATAGGTACACGTCAACTATGACAGACAAATTGAGAATTTTTTTTCCAGAAAATCACATTATAGGATTTTTAATGAATTTATTTGCAAATTATGGTGGAAAATAAGTATTTGGTCAATAACAAAAGTTTCTCAATACTTTGTTATATACCCTTTGTTGGCAATGACACAGGTCAAACGTTTTCTGTAAGTCTTCACAAGGTTTTCACACACTGTTGCTGGTATTTTGGCCCATTCCTCCATGCAGATCTCCTCTAGAGCAGTGATGTCTTGGGGCTGTTGTTGGGCAACACGGACTTTCAACTCCCTCCAAAGATTTTCTATGGGGTTGAGATCTGGAGACTGGCTAGTCCACTCCAGGACCTTGAAATGCTTCTTACGAAGCCACTCCTTCGTTGCCCGGGCGGTGTGTTTGGGATCATTGTCATGCTGAAAGACCCAGCCACGTTTAATCTTCAATGCCCTTGCTGATGGAAGGAGGTTTTCACTCAAAATCTCACGATACATGGCCCCATTCATTCTTTCCTTTACACGGATCAGTCGTCCTGGTCCCTTTGCAGAAAAACAGCCCCAAAGCATTATGTTTCCACCCCGATGCTTCACAGTAGGTATGGTGTTCTTTGGATGCAACTCAGCATTCTTTGTCCTCCAAACACGACGAGTTGAGTTTTTACCAAAAAGTTCTATTTTGGTTTCATCTGACCATATGACATTCTCCCAATCCTCTTCTGGATCATCCAAATGCACTCTAGCAAACTTCAGACGGGCCTGGACATGTACTGGCTTAAGCAGGGGGACACGTCTGGCACTGCAGGATTTGAGTCCCTGGCGGCATAGTGTGTTACTGATGGTAGGCTTTGTTACTTTGGTCCCAGCTCTCTGCAGGTCATTCACTAGGTCCCCCGTGTGGTTCTGGGATTTTTGCGCACCGTTCTTGTGATCATTTTGACCCCACGGGGTGAGATCTTGCGTGGAGCCCCAGATCGAGGGAGATTATCAGTGGTCTTGTATGTCTTCCATTTCCTAATAATTGCTCCCACAGTTGATTTCTTCAAACCAAGCTGCTTACCTATTGCAGATTCAGTCTTCCCAGCCTGGTGCAGGTCTACAATTTTGTTTCTGGTGTCCTTTGACAGCTCTTTGGTCTTGGCCATAGTGGAGTTTGGAGTGTGACTGTTTGAGGTTGTGGAGCGGTGTCTTTTATACTGATAACAAGTTCAAACAGGTGCCATTAATACAGGTAACGAGTGGAGGACAGAGGAGCCTCTTAAAGAAGAAGTTACAGGTCTGTGAGAGCCAGAAATCTTGCTTGTTTGTAGGTGACCAAATACTTATTTTCCACCATAATTTGCAAATAAATTCATAAAAAATCATACAATGTGATTTTCTGGATTTTATTTCCTCACTTTGTCTGTCATAGTTGACGTGTACCTTTGATGAAAATTACAGGCCTCTCTCATCTTTTTAAGTGGGAGAACTTGCACAATTGGTGGCTGACTAAATACTTTTTTCCCCCACTGTATGTGCGTGTGTGTGTAAGTACAGTCACAACCCAAATTATTGGTAAAGATGAGATAAAGATGAGCAAAAAAGACTGTATAAAATCAATTATAAAAACACTGAGTATATTGTATATTCTAAAAAAACAGGGAAAATATATTATTGTATACTAATACAATTTTCTTGCTGGAAGATCCACTTGCGAACAAGTATTAGCCTCCCGGCAGAGGCACCCAGGTCTTTGGCTAAAATGTCCTGGTACTGGGTAAATTTCATGATGCCGTGGGACCTTAACAAGGGCCCCAGGACCAGTGGAAGCAAAACAACCCCATAACATCAAAGATCCACCACCATATTTTACAGTAGGTATGGGGTTCTTTTCTGCATATGCATCCTTCTTTCGACGCCAAACCCACCACTGGTGTGCGTGGTCAAAGAGCTCTATTTTCATGTCATCTGACCATAGCATTGGTTCCAATCCAATGCCAATGCCGTTTAGCAAACTCCAGCTGTTTACATTGGGTGGATGACATGCAAATAGAGCCCTTTTTTAGAGCATTCAATATAGGTCAGTATTTGTATTATTTATTTCATACAGTCTTTTTTGCTCATCTTTATCAAGGGTGCCAATAATTTCGGTTGTGACTGTATGTGTGTGTGTGTGTCTCACGGTCTTTGTGGTGTGCCTCCTCGTCCAGGTAGATGTTAGTCTTCATGTTCCAGATGAACTGGTGGGCCAATAGCTGAGACTTCTGGGCCGCCCACAGGATGTACTCTCTCACATAGCCCATCTGCCAATCAAACACAAACTTATCTTTCACACACACACACATAGGATAATGTAGAAACACAGCAGCTAGTTAGTAGTGTCACTCACCTTGTCATAGCGCAGGGCCTGAACTATCTGAGGAATGTAAAACAAGATGGCATCCTAGAGAAGAAACAAATACATTGGGATAAGTGATGGTATAAAGTGTGTGTGTGTGTGTGTGTGCGTGTGTGTGTTTCGTACCGGAGGAAACGACCGTAGTACTTTGACCCCGTACTGAGCGGTGAGGGGGTGCGGGGGGTACATGGAGGAGAAGTAGGACAGGCCGGTGGGAGGGTCAGCAGGAGCCCAACACAGGATATGGCTCAGCTCTGGAGAGTCTGCATCAATGGTGTGCCACGTCACCAGGAACTGGAAAACAGACACACAATTATACTTTTTTTGAATGACAAAAAAACGTTCAATTAGAAACACCATCACTTTTAAACCTGAACTTTGCGGCTCTGACATAAAAAACATGTATTTCAACAAACATCTTTGAGGTATGATAAGCATTGGCCACTCCTGTGTAGCAGATAACCTGTAGTTCAGCAGTCGACTCACCTTGACAGCCTCAGGTACGTCGCTAACTGCTCCAGGGTCCAGCCTCACCAGCCGGGTCACCTCAGCCACGATCGAATCGTTCTTAAACCTGAACACAACAATTATTATTCAGGTGGAACCAATCTAAAGCTTTTCCATGTTTCCCCTCCGGGTATATGTGTCTGTGTGAGACTATGTGTGTATACCTGGCAGGTAGCTGCATAGCCAGATAAGGAGCTATACTCCAGGCCAGGTTGACGTTGTCTTTCCATTGTTTCTCACTGAGGCTGATGTACTTGGACCTCCAGTTGGCGATGCTTGTCTCCACTGACTGTTCTGTAGCGATGGCCAACTCCTGGGTGCACAGAGGGTTGTACCACGTAGTCAACCGCTCAATCTCACTGGCCTAGAGAGGGGGAGGGAGGGACGGAGAGAGAGTGGGAGGGAGAGAGAGAGGAAGGACATCAGTCCTAGCAACAAAGTGGACGGTTAGAATGTAGACTAACAGTAATTCAATAGCAAGGAGGGAGAGTCAAAGGGAATGTTCCTGTCAAGGTTTTCACTGTGTCTGAACTGAAACCTTCCACAGTAAAAATCCCCACTGTAGCTCTCACCAGTAAGGCCAGCAGCAGGGTCCGGCGCTTCATGTAGTACTTATGGAGCTGAGTCCCTCTGTTACTCTTCTTAGACATGCCTGGGGACAGAAAGGACAAGGTCAGATCTCTGTGTGTGTGTGTGTGTGTGTGTGTGTGTGTGTGTGCATTGCGTCTGTCCGTGTGTGTGTGTTACCTGACTTCTTGGAGGCGGTGGACATGCCAGAGGACAGAGGGTAAGTGTTGATCCAGCCACTCTGGCCACTCTGCTGGGAGCGGGAGCTGGAATCATGAGACATGGTGCTCCTGGGGTCCTGGGCCGTCATCACCGACAGACTGTTCAAAGACGGGTCCTGGTTGTCTACACACACAGACAGTCATACAGTGCCTTCAGAAAGTATTCACACCCCTTTACTCTTTCCACATTTTGTTGTGTTACAAAGTGGGATTAAAATAGATTTGTCATTATTTTGTCAATGATCTACAAAAAATACTCTGTAATGTCAAAGTAGAAGAAAAATTCTAGCATTTGTAAACAACTAATAAAAAATAAAACACTAATACATCTTGATTAGATAAGTATTCAACCCCCTGAGTCACATTTGGCAGTGATTACAGCTGTGAGTCTTTCTGGGTAAGTCTCTAAGAGCTTTCCACACCTGGATTGTACAATATTTGCACATTTTTCTTTTTAAAATTCTTCAAGCTCTGTCAAGTTGTTGATAATTGCTAGACAGATATTTTCAAGTCTTGCCATAGATTTTCAAGCCGATTTATGTAAAAGCTGTAACTAGGCCACTCAGGAACATTCAATGTCATCTTGGTAAGCAACTCCAGTGTATATTTGGCCTCGTGTTTTAGGTTATTGTCCTGCTGAAAGGTGAATTTGTCTGGTGGAAAGCAGACTGAACCAGGTTTTCCTCTAGGATTTTGTCTGTGCTTAGCTCTATTCCGTTTATTTTTATCCAAAAAAAAACTCCCCTAGTCCTTGCCGATGATAAGCATACCTATAACAGCCACCACCAAATATGAAGAGTGGTATTCAGTGATTTGTTGTGTTGGATTTGCCCAAAACATAACACTTTGTATTCAGGACATAAAATTAATTAATTAGCCACATTTTTTGCAGTTTTACTTAGTGCCTTATCCACAATACTAACCTAATCTGTCAATTAGGTTAGTATTGTGGAGTAACTACAATGTTGTTGGCCCCATCCTCAGTTCTCCTATCACAGCCATTAAACTCTGTAACTGTTTTAAAGTCACCATTGGTCTCATGGTGAAATCCCTGAGCGGTTTCCTTCCTCTCCGGCAACTGAGTTAGAAAGGATGCCTGTATCTTTGTATTGACTGGGTGTATTTATACACTATCCAAAGTGTAATTAATAACTTCACCATGCTCAAAAGGATATTCAATGTCTGTTTTTATTTTATTTTTTACCCATATACCAATAGGTGCTCTTCTTTGCGAGGCATTGGGAAACCTCCCTGGTCTTTGTGGTTGAATCTGTGCTTGAAATTCACTGCTCGACTGAGGGACCTTTACAGATAATTGTATGTTTATGGTACAGAGATGAGATAGTCATTCAAAAAATCATAAAAAATATTATTGCACACAGAGTGAGTCCATGCAACTTATTATGTGACTTGTTAAGCAAATGTTTACTCCTGAACTTATTTAGGCTTGCCATAACAAAGGGGTTGAATACTTATTGACTCAAGACATTTCAACTTTTCATTTTTAATTAATTTGTAAACATTTCTAAAAACATGATACCCCTTTGAAATTATGGGGTATTGTGTGTAGGCCAGTGACAAAACAAATCTTAATTTCATCCATTTTAAATTCAGGTTGTAACACAACAAAATGTGGGAAAGGTCAAGGGGTGTGAATACTTTCTGAAGGCACTGTATATAGGCACACACGTGCAGATGGATGGACAGCCACAGGAAGACATACACACAGGGACACTCAGCAGGCAGAGACACACACACATCACACCCTAAGTATTTCTATCCCTCAATATTTGGGCCCTAGGGTTTTCCTGACTATGTGATCTACTAAGCAAAAACTCAGGTCCTTCCTTATTTAACGCTGTCTACCCATATCTCTTTATCTCTCTCTCTCTTTCCATTACAAACTCAACTATCGCCATCTCTTCCTGCAATTATCTCTGTCCATCTAACGCCTCATTCCTTCACATTCTCTAGCTGCATCTTTCTCGCTCTCCATCCCTCAATGCATTAATCTAAAACAACATTGGCATGCATCCCTCTCTCTACCACTCAATGCATTCATTCTCGTCTAAATCCACACTGACATGCATCACCATCCATGGACAAAACATTGTGAACCGGAGGGAAATATAAATGAGGTAGTGAGCATTGTCTCAGCATTCGATGGAGAGGAAGGAGTTTTTGAAGAGCGATATGATGAGCTATATAGCGTTAGTCCTGTATTATATGAGATGGCCATGCGTTGTTCCCACAGGCAGTGGTAGAATTTACCCCTAACCGCTGATACAGAGTCAGACATTATTTCACCCACCTAATGGTAAAAGGGTTACCATTGAGGGTAGAGTCATCTGATCCTAGATCTGTGGTTAGGACTAGTTCTACCTGGCGCGATCCGATGTGTTATGAGTGAGATCAGGTTGTTCTCGGGGTCGCCAGGGACACGGAGAGGAGGAAGGAGCGGTGTGGGTGGTGGAGAAGAAGAACGTCTCACATTTCTCAATTTGTTTGTTTTCTTTTTGTTGACAAATTGACAAATCGAGCTGAGGGGCGGATCGGCATGATATAATGTGTAGAATAATAATTATAAATAATCAATCATGCATTTTATCAGAGGTGGCAAATCTGCGCCTTGCTCCGCAGCAGACAAATAGATGGATAGCGTGAATTAGATAGATACAGAAAGAGAGAGAAAAAGACAGAAATAAATAGAGAAAAAGAGAGAGACCGAAATAAATAGATATATAGATAAAGAGAGAGATTCTACAGACTATAAAGATGTATCGATCTTTGAGCAATGCAGCAAGAGCCTGATCAGACGTCAGATTTGACCTGTGTAAAAACATGCTCCTGTAGTCTTGCAATGCTGTTGTTAATCAGCCGGTGTCTCCACCGCTGTAGGCTTACTTAGCATCGATATCGGAGAAGTGCTGGACACGATTAGTGATCCGAATATCCCGGCAGAGAGGGTGCTGGGGGTTGGCACGGCGCCTAGCTCACCAGGAGGAACCAGCTGGCATGCCGCCAGGTACTTCTTGTCCGACAGGATGCTGGCGTAGAACCGGATCATGAAGCTGATGTCCTCACGCAGACGCTTGTCCCCCTGAGTAGGGAACTTAGGAGGGGCACTAAATGGGGGAGGGGGGGGAAAGAGGAAGAGGGAAGTGAGAGAGCGAGAGAGAGTAAGTATACAATTAGTTAACAATGGCAAGTGTTTTGAACGTCAACATTCTAACAGCCTATTAAATAGATGTATTTTATTTTATTAATATTTTAGCTTATGGCACCTGGTATTCCCAGGCGGTCTCCTCCCAGTACTAAACTGGCCACCAGCATATTTTTTTTACCCCATTTTCTCCCTGAATTAGGTCCCTTGGCTCATCTCTGCAACTGCTCAATGGGCTAGGGAGAGGGGAGCCATGCGTCCTCCGAAACATGACCCGCCTGGCCGCCTACTTCTTATCACACTGCTCGCTTGACCCGGATGTCAGCCGCACCAATGTGTCGGAGGAAACACAGTTTGACTGATGACCGGAGTCAGCTTGCAGGCGCCCGGCCTGTCATAAGGAGTCACTAGAGCACGATGAGGGTCTTGGGTAACATTAGAATATGAAATAAAATGTATTTCAAAGAACACAATAACATTTTCATTAGTTTATGTAACTGTAGGCTATATGTACAAATGAAAAACCACTAAAACGCCACAATTTGGGTTAAAATCCATTAAATAAAGACCACAAAGATCATTCATTATAAAGTCGTTAAGGGCAGGTCTTAAGGGACATTATGAATTTAAGAAAATGCATTTCAAAAGAACAGAATGGCATATTTTGAGTTTAAATATATTACTGTGTTTTGAGTGTTGCGAGTTCAAGTTGGGAGCACATGGAATCGCGGAAATTCTGCCCAAAAGTTATATTTAGAAATAGAGTTGTTTGGCAGAGATAGGTGATTTGGAAACTGCAGAATATGGTCTTTCTGATTCTATATAGACATCAAAACGTCTTGTGATTCGGTAGGAGAATTTGAAAAAGGTCACTTTTTGGCGCTCCGTTTACCTGCCTCTGTGTCAATTCCAAGCTGCGCTGTTCATCAGATTCTTCATATACAATTTAACGTAACTGTTCCTTTTCCAGATTTCTATGAAATATGACCTATCATTACTTACAATATAAGTATATTAAAAAGCAGCTTTTTCTGTGTTGGAATTGTGTGGTTGTACCATCCACTCGCTTCATCATTTCACCCGATCACTTTTCTTCGCATGTTTTTGGTCTGATCATTTAGATTGCTGCTGCCCACCCTTCCGCACACTGCTCCTAATCTGCAGCTTTGACAATGTGCAGGGAGGTATTTTGCCCAAATATATATATATTTTTTCTCCCAATCACGAGTATCATCCGATCCAATCTGACTATCACCTGTCAATTTACGGATACGATTACGAGTATGGCCATGTCGGCACACCCCTAGTTTCGATAGGCCATCATCAGCTGCCAGTGAATGACTTGCGGTGAATGAGGGGCAGGAGGAAAAAATGACATGTACTCTTAAAACTGCTTATAACACAAATTCGGTTTGTGATAATGTAGTTTATGAAAGTTCAATCAGGAAGAATGGTCTGAATGCTCATTTCACTTCATCCAGTAAGCATAACATCATTCACTTTGTTTCCTATTCTAGGGGCATAGTGGGAATGAATACAAACATATCATTATCAGCTCAGCATCTTGTTTCTTCTCCTTTTTCCTGTTAGCCATGTGTGGAATGTCATTCACCTATTGACCTTACAGCCTATTGGCCCAATAACGCACATTCCTCACTCTTGCTGTTTAACCTATGGGCTCAATCTTGCAATTATCATCTTCCTCTCTCTCAACCAATGGGTGTAAATCTTGGGATGTATTTCTATGTCAACTTACCCTCATTCTCTCACTTGCTGTTTTTCAGTAAAAGTTTTCAACAACCATCCACCTCCCCACCACCACTATCTATAATAACCTTAAGGGCCATCATTGGAACTCCTTTCCCCCGCATAGGGCTACCTGCCTTTGAGGATCTTCCCTCGGAGATGAGGCCATTCCCCAAACGATTTATTAAAATGTCATATCGCATATTGTTTTGAGTCAACATGACACTCTCTCCTAGTGGTAAAGATGCTGATTTAGAGAGGGAAAGTTATCTCCCATGTTAGTAGTGAAGGACTATGGAGTATAATTTCCTTCCTCTCTTATTGTGTGTGTGTGTGTGTGTGTGTGTGTGTGTACCTGAAGTAGTCGAAGGCGGTGGAGTAGATCTTCTCTCGGAGGACATTTCTGATGGTGGCGTTGGTGACTACGTCGGAATGGAGCAGTGCTAGACCCAGAGTAAGGAGCCTACACACAGACACACACACAGAGACACACAGAGACACACAGACACACACATCTTCATTGCTTCAATGAGTGGTTAATTTGCTCTGGATCAGAAACCGGATCTAGGTGTGTGTGTGTGTGTGTGTGTGTGTGTGTGTGTGTGTGTGTGTGTGTATGTCTGTCTGTGTGTGTGTGTGTGTGTGTCTGTGTGTGTGTGTATGTCTGTGTGTGTGTGTCTGTGTGTGTATGTCTGTGTGTGTGTTTGTGTGTGTGTCTGTGTGTGTGTGTGGACCTAAAGCGGGGTCCGATAGCTGCTACATGGCGGTTGAGGCTGCTCTTGGCCCCACCCACATTGAGGGAGAGCGAGCGTTGTAATAGGCTCCCGAATATCTCCACCTGGTCTTCACTGGAATATTTAGCTATCTCAAACCTCTGAACCAGGAACTGGAGAGAGATAGAGGAGGGAGAGAGAGAGAGGGAGAAAGCAGAAGAGGAGTTGGAAGAGGGAGGGAGGGAGCATGGAATGAAAACTTTGAAACAGCACACGTAGGGCTGTTCATGCAGTGAATTCCTCTTACTCTAGTACTTTAACCAAACTGGATTGAACTCACACACACCTCTATCCAAATGCAGTGAGGGGTGACCTCAGGGGGACAGGGGACAGGCTGACTCTCCTCTGAGGCTGCTAGGGGATCAGCCTCCACCTGAGCATCAGAGAACAAGCCCATCTTGAGCTCCACTGTCATCTGCCACGCTCCCGCCATCTCACGCATGAACTACAGAGAAAGAGAAAGGGAAAGAGAAAGAGAGAGAGAGAGAGATAATAACTGTGTTAGTGTGGGTTTGAATCCGGGTCCCACCACTCTTTCCACACAAATACACAATGGTACTTCAACTCCAGCAATAGATGTCTACAATATGCTTACCGGGACCTCTACTCCAGTGCGAGCAGCCAGCAGCCATTCCCAGCAGGCGATAGCCGTCTCCATGCCGTGCTCTGTAAACATCTTCAGAGGAGACCAACACAGGTGGTGCAGCAGCTGAGGATCACACTCTACACAGAGAGAGCGAGAGAGAGAGAGAGACAACACTTCAATATAATTGGTTACAGAGAGAGAGAGAGACAACACAGACCTTCAATATAATGGGTTAGAGAGAGAGAGAGAGAGAGAGAGAGAGAGAGAGAGAGAGAGAGAGAGAGAGACACAGACAGACAGACAGACAGACAGACAGAGACACAGGCCTTCAATATAATGGGTTAGACAGAGAGAGAGAGGGGAACAAAAGGCTGTGGGCCGAATCCATTCAATCTGGCCCGGGGGAGGTTTGAGTAAAAAAAACATCTATATATACAGTGCCTTCGGAAAGTATTCAGACCCCTTGACTTTTTCCACATTTTGTTACGTTACAGCTTTATTCTAAAATGGATTAAATAAAACATTTTCCTCAGCAATCTACACACAATACACCATAATGACAAAGCGAAAACAGGTTTCAATAATATTTTGCAAATGTATTACTTCTTTTTTTTTTTTTTACTGAAATACCTTATTTACATAAGTATTCAGACCCTTTGCTATGAGACTCAAAATTGATCTCAGGTGCATCCTGTTTCCATTGATCATCCTTGAGATGTTTCTACAACTTGATTGGAGTACACCTGTGGTAAATTCAATTGATTGGACATGATTTGAAAAGGCACACACCTGTCTACATAAGGTCCCACAGTTGACAGTGCTGTCAGAGCAAAAACCAAGCCATGAGGTCAAAGGAATTGTCTGTAGAGCTTCGAGACAGGATTGTGTCGAGGCACAGATCTGGGGAAGGGTACCAAAAAATGTCTAAAGCATTGAAGGTCCACAAGAACACAGTGGCCGCCATCAATCTTAAATGGAAGAAGTTTGGAACCACCAAGACTCTTCCTAGAGCTGGCCGCCCGGCCAAACTGAGCAATCGGTGGAGAAGGGCCTCTCTCAGGGAGGTGACCAAGAACCCAATGGTCACTCTGACAGAGCTCTAGAGTTCCTCTGTGGAGATGAGAGAACCTTCCAGAAGGACAACCATCTCTGCAGCACTCCACCAATCAGGCCTTTATGGTAGAGTGGCCAGACGGAAGCCACTCCTCAGTAAAAGGTACATTGCCAATAGGCACCTAAAGGACTCTCAGACCATGAGAAACAAGATTCTCTGGTCTGATGAAACCAAGATTGAACTCTTTGGCCTGAATGACAAGCATCACATCTGGAGGAAACCTGGCACCATCACTACGGTGAAGCATGGTGGTGGCAGCATCATGCTGTGAAAATGCTTTTCAGCGGCAGGGACTGGGAGACTAGTCAGGATCGAGGGAAAGATGAACGGAGCAAAGTACAGAGAGATCCTTGATGAAAACATGCTCCAGAGTGCTCAGAACCTCAGACTGGGACAAAGGTTCACCTTACAACAGGACAACGTACCGAAGCACACAGCCAAGACAACGCAGGAGTGGCTTCGGGACAAGTCTCTGAATGTCCTTGAGTGGCTCAGCCAAAGCCCAGACTTGAACCCGATCTAACACCTCTGGAGACCTGAAAATAGTTGTACAGCAACGCTCCCCATCCAACCTGACAGAGCTTGACAGGATCTGCAGAGAAGAATGGGAGAAACTCCCCAAATACAGGTGTGCCACGCTTGTAGAGTCATACCCAAGAAGACTCGATGCTGTAATTGCTGCCAAAGGTGCTTCAACAAAGTACTGAGTAAAGGGTCTGAATACTTATGTAAATGTTATATTGTAGTTTCTTAATTATTTATAAATTAGCAAACATTTCTTAAAAACTGTTTTTGTTTTGTCATTATGGGGTATTGTGTGTAGATTGATGAGGGGAAAAAACGATTTAATCCATTTTAGAATAAGGCTGTAACGTAACAAAATGTGGAAAAAGTCAAGGGGTCTGAATACTTTCCTAAGGCACTGTATATATATTTTTTATATAATAAATCCAGGCCACTCTTGAACGTCTAAAACTAGATAGAAAGTATGTAGAAATTATAATGGACCTATCCGTTTTCAAAAAGCTGCCCTTTTTCTGGCCTGCGAATTGCTTTTGACAAACAAATCGGTCCGGTGAAAAATCAAATCAAATCAAATCAAATTTTATTGGTCACATGCGCCGAATACAACAGGTGCAGACATTACAGTGAAATGATTACTTACAGCCCTTAACCAACAGTGCATTTATTTTAAACAAAAAAGTAAGAATAAAACAACAACAAAAAAGTGTTGAGAAAAAAAGAGCAGAAGTAAAAATAAAGTGACAGTAGGGAGGCTATATATACAATAGAATAAAGTGACAGTAGGGAGGCTATATATACAGGGGGGTACCGTTGCATAGTCAATGTGCGGGGGCACCGGCTAGTTGAGGTAGTTGAGGTAATATGTACATGTGGGTAGAGTTAAAGTGACTATGCATAAATACTTAACAGAGTAGCAGCAGCGTAAAAAGTATGGGGTGGGGGGGGCAGTGCAAATAGTCCCGGTAGCCATGATTAGCTGTTCAGGAGTCTTATGGCTTGGGGGTAGAAGCTGTTGAGAAGTCTTTTGGACCTAGACTTGGCACTCCGGTACCGCTTGCCGTGCGGTAGCAGAGAGAACAGTCTATGACTAGGGTGACTGGAGTCTTTGACAATTTTGAGGGCCTTCCTCTGACACCGCCTGGTATAGAGGTCCTGGATGGCAGGGAGCTTTGCCCCTGTGATGTACTGGGCCGTACGCACTACCCTCTGTAGTGCCTTGCGGTCAGAGGCCAAGCAGTTGCCATACCAGGCGGTGATGCAACCAGTCAGGATGCTCTCGATGGTGCAGCTGTAGAATTTTTTGAGGATCTGAGGACCCATGCCAAATCTTTTTAGTCTCCTGAGGGGGAATAGGCTTTGTCGTGCCCTCTTCACGACTGTCTTGGTGTGTTTGGACCATGATAGTTCGTTGGTGATGTGGACACCAAGGAACTTGAAGCTCTCAACCTGTTCCACTACAGCCCTGTCGATGAGAATGGGGGCGTGCTCAGTCCTCTTTTTTTTTCCTGTAGTCCACAATCATCTCCTTTGTCTTGGTCACGTTGAGGGAGAGGTTGTTGTCCTGGCACCACACGGCCAGATCTCTGACCTCCTCCCTATAGGCTGTTTCATCGTTGTCGGTGATCAGGCCTACCACTGTTGTGTCGTCGGCAAACTTAATGATGGTGTTGGAGTCGTGCCTGGCCATGCAGTCATGGGTGAACAGAGAGTACAGGAGGGGGACTGAGCACGCACCCCTGAGGGGCCCCCGTGTTGAGGATCAGTGTGGCAGATGTGTTGTTACCTACCCTTACCACCTGGGGGCGGCCCGTCAGGAAGTCCAGGATCCAGTTGCAGAGGGAGGTGTTTAGTCCCAGGATCCTTAGCTTAGTGATGAGCTTTGAGGGCACTATGGTGTTGAATGCTGAGCTGTAGTCAATGAATAGCATTCTCACGTAGGTGTTCCTCTTGTCCAGGTGGGAAAGGGCAGTGTGGAGTGCGATAGAGATTGCATCATCTGTGGATCTGTTGGGGCGGTATGCAAATTGGAGTGGGTCTAGGGTTTCTGGGATTATGCTGTTGATGTGAGCCATGACCAGTCTTTCAAAGCACTTCATGGCTACAGACGTCAGTGCCACGGGTCGGTAGTCATTTAGGCAGGTTATCTTAGAGTTCTTGGGCACGGGGACTATGGTGGTCTGCTTGAAACATGTTGGTATTACAGACTCAGTCAGGGACATGTTGAAAATGTCAGTGAAGACACTTGCCAGTTGGTCAGCACATGCTCGGAGTACACGTCCTGGTAATCCGTCTGGCCCTGCGGCCTTGTGAATGTTGACCTGCTTAAAAGTCTTACTCACATCGGCTACGGAGAGCGTGATCACATAGTCGTCCGGAACAGCTGGTGCTATCATGCATGCTTCAGTGTTGCTTGCCTCGAGCGAGCATAGAAGTGGTTTAGCTCGTCTGGTAGGCTTGTGTCACTGGGCAGCTCGCGGCTGTGCTTCCCTTTGTAGTCTGTAATAGTTTTCAAGCCCTGCCACATCCGACGAGCGTCAGAGCCAGTGTAGTATGATTCAATCTTAGACCTGTATTGACTCTTTGCCTGTTTGATGGTTCGTCGGAGGTCATAGCGGGATTTCTTATAAGCGTCCGGGTTAGAGTCCCGTTCCTTGAAAGCGGCAGCTCTACCCTTTAGCTCAGTGCGGATGTTTCCTGTAATCCATGGCTTCTGGTTGGGGTATGTACGTACGGTCACTGTGGGGACGACATCATCGATGCACTTATTGATGAAGCCAGTGACTGATGTGGTGTACTCCTCAATGCTGTCTGAAGAATCCCGGAACATGTTCCAGTCTGTGCTAGCAAAACAGTCCTGTAGCTTAGCATCTGCGTCATCTGACCACTTTTTTATTAGCCGAATCACTGGTGCTTCCTGCTTCAGTTTTTGCTTATAAGCAGGAATCAGGAGGATAGAGTTATGGTCAGATTTGCCAAATGGAGGGCGAGGGAGAGCTTTGTATGCGTCTCTGTGTGTGGAGTAAAGGTGGTCTAGAGTTTTTTTCCCTCTGGTTGCACATTTAACATGCTGGTAGAAATTAGGTAGAACGGATTTAAGTTTCCCTGCATTAAAGTCCCCTGCTACTAGGAGCGCTGCATCTGGATGAGCGTTTTCCTGTTGATTAATGGCCTTGTACAACTCATTCAGTGCAATCTTAATGCCAGCATTGGTTTGTGGTGGTAAATAGACAGCTATGAAAAATATAGATGAAAACTCTCTTGGTAAATAGTGTGGTCTACAGCTTATCATAAGATACTCTACCTCAGGCGAGCAAAACCTTGAGACTTCCTTAGTATTTGATTTTGTGCACCAGCTGTTGTTTACAAATATACAGAGACCGCCACCCCTCGTCTTACCCGAGTCTGCCGTTCTGTCCTGCCGATGTAGCGTATAGCCTGCTAGCTGAATGTTATCATTGTCGTCGTTCAGCCACGACTCCGTGAAACATAAGATATTACAGTTTTTAATGTCCCGTTGGTAGGATAACCGTAATCTTAAATCGTCCATTTTATTCTCCAAAGCTTGAACGTTGGCTAATAGGATTGATGGGAGAGGCAGTTTACTCGTTCGCCGTCGGATCCTTACAAGGCACCCGGATCTGCGTCCACGATATCTCCGTCTCTTCCTCACGCGAATGACGGGGATCTGGGCCTTGTCGGGAGTCTGTAGAATATCCTTCGCGAACGCCTCGTTGAAGAAAAAGTGTTCGTCCAACGCGAGGTGAGTAATCGCTGTCCTGATATCCAGAAGCTCTCTTTGGTTATAAGAGACGATGGCAGAAACATTATGTACAAAATAAATTACAAATAACGCGGAAAAACACACATAATAGTACAATTGGTTAGAGGGCTGTAAAACGGCAGCCATCTTCTTCCGGCGCTGTTCTGTACACATGAGTGGGACATCTAAGCCCGTCCGGTGAATTTTGAAAGACCGATGTCGCCCTCGAGCCAAAATGATTGCCCACCCCTGGGCTATATGGTGCCTTTATTCCCTTCTAAATCAAAGTTAACTTGTCAGCACACACACCTTTAGTGCTGATAAGCAGAGCAGCCAATTTGAACATGTTCTCAGTGAATGCCTCAGGGTTCTGGATGTCCAGAGCCTCTGTCATCTGTCTGACCATCAGCCTGGACAGGTCTGACTGGCTATGCACCGCCTCACTGAAATGGATCATTCCTGCCACCTGGAGGGAGAAACAAACACACACACACACACACACAGACACACACACACACACACACAGACACACACAGACACACACAGACACACAAATGCTCACACAGACACACAAATGCTCACAACATTGTTCTGTTTATTCAGAAGAAATAAGTGGAGTACTGTCTAGAACTGTAGTAGTGTCTCTCTGTACCTCTCCGGCATAGCGGTTCCTCAGGTTGAGTGAGGCCATGAAGTTGGAGTAGTCTTTCTTCACACAGGCTGGCCTCTCCGTCAGCTGGGTGATCTGGAGGGGAGGAAGGGACTTGGTTAGTGTGTGTACACGTTTTACTATACTTGTGAGTACCAGAAGTCCTACAATTCTGAGAAGTGAGGATATTTTGCCTGTCCTCACTTGTAAAAAGGCTATTTTAGGCTTAGGGGTTAGGTTTAGGGTTAGAATTAGGGTTAAAATTAAGGTTGGGGTTAGCGGTTAGGTTTAGGAGTTAGGGTTAGGTTTAGGGGTTAAAGTTAGGGTTGCCATCCTGATCGACCGCGCACACAGAGCACAGGCAACGAAGCCGGCCAAGGGCGGGCCACCAAGGCCATTCATTGTAAGGCTGCACTATCCCCACACCAGGGATCTCATCCTCAAGCTGGCTAGTCAAAAGTTCCCCCTTAACTACAACGGAGCCAGGGTGTCTTTCTACCCAGATCTTACCTTGGAGGTGAGGAACCAACGGAAAGAGTATGATGAGGTACGCAACAAATGCAGGGCGGCCAACATCCGATATGGATTCCTCTTCCCAGCCCGGTTTAAGGTGACAGTCGAGGGATCAACACGTACGTTTGACAACGCAAAAGAGGCAGATCTGTTCTTGACAAGCAAGCTCCCCGGCTGAGGATACAGAACGGCTGCGCCAGCAGGCTAAATGGCCAAATACAGGCCAGGAATGTGTGTGAATTGAATTTCCGGCCTATGTCTTTTCGATCAGAAGATCAGAAATTGGGACTTATATGATAGGTGAGATGTTGTGGCTAATATAGCATTGTTTGGCATGTCATGTTTTAGCGCCACTCACCCCCTAACATGAGAGTTAAGTTAAGTGTTATTTAATATTAGTTTATATGCGGAGCATCTATAGACGACGAGTTAGTTCAAGCTTTATGTCTAGACACCCTAACGTTTGTGTGTTAGCCAAGGAGTGCTTCGTTTGGGGAAGTCACTCAGTAAAGGGACGGGAGGGGGGATGGGGTCTGTGTTTTATGTTCACGTTTATTAGTACAGGTGGCATGACAAGCTCCCGCACGGCGGGACGTTTTTCTTCTGGGTTTTGTATGACAGCAGCAATTTGCTTTAAAATAAGAAATGCCACATAGTGACCGAGCACAGAGTAGACCAGGTGGAATAAAGATAGTCAGCTGGAACTGTAATGGATTAGGGCATGTCGTGAAACGAGCTAAGGTTTTTCTCATCTTAAATCACTGGGTGCTGACATAGTGCTTCTTCAAGAAACTCATATTAAACGCCCCGCGCAGGCCAAGCTACGAGTCGGCTGGATCGGTCAGATATACCAGTCTAACTTTGATGCAAAAGCGAGAGGGGTAGCAATCCTGATAAGGAAAAACATTCCTTTTGTTTACTCAACCTCGATTTCAGATCCTAATGGTCGGTATATTATTGTGGCTGGTACACTGAATTCAAAACCAATAACCTTGGTCAATTTATATGGACCCAACTTCGATGATCCATTATTTTTTCAAAGGGTATTTAAGGCCATACCAAATATCTCGGATACAAGTGTTATTGTTGGAGGTGACTTTAACTGTACGTTAGACCCTCTTTTAGATAAACAGCTATCAAGGTCACTTCAACAATCAAATGCCAGTGTCTGTCTAAATACATTGATGACAAACCTTAACATTGTCGATATTTGGAGACTGACGCACCCAACAGACAGGGATTATTCTTTCTTTTCATCAGTTCATAAATCATATTCCAGAATTGACTATTTTTTGTTGGACTCCAAACTAATCTCAGCAGCTGAGTCGGTTACCTATCACCCCATTCTAATTACGGACCACTCTCCTCTGTCCATGGTGCTGAAACTCGACAATATGTCGACAGGTCGGCGACCGTGGCGCTTAGACGCATACCTGCTGAAAGATGAGGCTTTTTGTCAGTATTTGAAGGAGCAGATTGCCTTTTTCCTCAGTACTAACGACACGGGGGATGTTGACGACTCCACCCTTTGGGAATCTCTAAAGGCTGTGATTAGAGGTTACATTATTTCTTATACATCAGAGAGGAAGAAACGTGCCAATTCTAGGCTGAGAGAAATTGAAAGAGAGTTAGGGGAACAGGAGAACGTTTTTAGGACAAATTCCTCGTATACAGTCCTTGAGAAGATCACAAAGTTAAAGTATGAATACAATACCATCCTTTCGAAACGGGTGGGCTCTTTACTTGCTAGAACGCAACAAAGTTATTTTGAACTGGGGGACAAACCACATAAATTATTAGCAAGACAGCTAAGGCATGTACAAGCATCTAGAGCTATTCACAAAATAAAAGACAAGAAGGGTAAAATAGTAACAGATCCGCAGGACATTAATAAATGCTTTGCACAGTTTTACTCAGAGCTATACCAATCAAAATGCGATGCTACTGATCCACAAACTATGGAACGCTTTCTCGCTGATTGTGAACTTCCTAAACTAGACAGGGGGCAGCTGCCGCACTCGATGCAGGGATAACCTTAGATGAAATTAACACAGCGATAGCACAATTTCCAAACAGCAAGGCCCCTGGGCCCGATGGATATGTAATAGAATTCTATAAGAAGTACTGCGCTAGTCTATCTCCACTTATGCTGCGAATGTTTCAACAATCCAAAGAAAATACCAAACTCCCGCAAACACTGTATGAGGCTACAATAGCCCTGATCTTGAAAAAATATAGAGATTCCATGGAGATGTCGTCGTATCGCCCCGTGTCGTTACTCCCCATAGAAAACAAGGTGTTGACAAAGATATTGGCAAACCGATTGAAAAAATATATTTCCGACATCATACACCCTGACCAGACAGGTTTTATCCCGGGCCGACATATATACTACAATTTGAGACGCCTTTTCAACGTAATGTATCATGATCATAAAGTTGAGGCAGTGGTAATAGCTCTTGATGCAGAGAAGGCGTTTGATCAGATTGAGTGGAAGTATATGATGTCGGTTCTGGAGCATTTCGGATTTGGAAAGGAATTTATTAATTGGATAAGAATTATTTATGCACACCCAATGGCGTCCGTGGTGACCAATCAGGAAATGTCGCAGTCATTCCGCCTGTTCAAGGGGTGCCGACAGGGGTGCCCTATTTCGCCTGCTCTCTTCGCTATAGCCATGGAACCCCTTGCTACGCGCATTCGGGCATGTGCCGATATAGCTTCTGTTAAAATAAAAGACACACAGCACAAAAATTTCCCTATATGCAGACGATGTTCTTTTGTTTTTGTCCAAGCCTAAAACGTCTATTCCACCATTACTTAACTTGATAAACACATTCGGCTCCTTCTCTGGCTACAAGATAAACTGGCAAAAAAGTGAGATGATGCCAATATCACGGCCTGTGGATATGCAATTTCTGCAATCTACCCCCGCTTAGAACAGTGAGGGACAAGTTCACAAGCCTTGGCATTGTAGTGACAAGAGACCTTGACCAGCTATTGAAAGTGAATTGGGACATGAAAATATATCAGCTTAAACAAAATATAGATTTCTGGAAAACTCTGCCTATTTCCTTGGTTGGTCGTATAAACGCTATTAAAATGGTTGTCCTACCCAGGTTTCTTTACCTCTTCCAATGTCTACCCAATTTCATACCACAAAGCTATTTTAAGAAACTGGATTCAATAGTAACTCCATTTTTATGGGATAACAAGGCAGCCAGAATTGCAAAGAAGCATTTATGCAAGTACAAGACAGAGGGGGCTTTGGCCTTCCTCACTTCAAACTGTATTATTGGGCTGCTAATCTGAACATTGTGTCTTTCTGGAGGGAAAGTTTACCTGAGATGAGACGGAAGGATATGCCTTCATGGCTTTTGATTGAGCAGGCCTCCTGTCAACGTTCCTCACTCCCTGCACTTGTTAATAGCCCATCATATGTGAAAAAAGCCACTTATGACTCCAATCCAGTCATTTGTCATACTCTTAGGATCTGGAAACAGATTAGGGATTTTCTTAACATACCCACTGTGTACATAGACAGCCCGATTAGCCGGAATCATGCTTTCCACCCTGCAATGGATGATGTGGTGTTTTCACAGTGGAGGGAGAAGGGGCTCACAACAATTGATAATCTATACATAGATGGTCAGTTAGCTTCATTTCAACAACTACAGGCAAAGTTCAACATGCCAACAACACATTTTTTCAGATACCTCCAAATCAGGAATTTCTTAAGGACACACATCCCACAGTATGGCATGAAGCCAAATAGTCCTACATTAGATAGCTTGATCCTTGTCAAACCCCATTCAAAAGGGTCGGTCTCCAGACTGTATGATGTGCTACAGGCCCACATAGAGGTATCCACAGACACCATTAAAAGGGCTTGGGAACAAGAACTTGGTTCAGAAATCTCAAATGAGGACTGGATAGAAGCTCTCAGGAATATAAACCACAGTTCAGTGAATGCCAGACACAACCTTGTACAGTTTAAGGTGATACACAGGTTACACTACTCAAAAGTAAAACTGCATAAAATATTCCCGGACACCTCACCACTGTGTGAGAGGTGCAAGCAGGAGGAGGGGACGTTGTCCCACTTATTCTGGACATGCCCTAAATTACAGGCTTACTGGGCTCTCATTTTTGATTACTTATCTAAGGCCTTTGATAGAGTTCTAGCCCCAGACCCATTGATCGCTCTGTTTGGTACAGTTGATGGGAATAACCAGGAGGGGAAAGCTGTCTCTCTTTGTACTCTATTAGCCAAAAGGCTCATATTGCAATTTTGGAAATTGGAGACTGTACCTACCTTTGAAATGTGGTTACGGGATTTAGGGAATGTAATCCATATGGAAAAGATTCGATACAACACCTCCAATAGAAGTCCATTGTTTTACAAAATATGGCAGCCGATACTGGATAAATGGTCTAGTCCCGCTTCATAACTGGGCTGACGATCTGCTGCTACTCTGTGCTGTACTCCACTCAATATTTATTTTTGGCTGAACTACACTGCTTGTAATGACTATATGCTGTCTTCTTATACACGTACCACCTAATAGGATTTTGTTTTATTTTGTGTATGTGTGAGTTAACTTTTGTTTTGTCCTCTAAACTGGCCATCCCATCCAACAGTACAATGAATGTCATTGTTTGTATTGCTGTCTCTTTTACTTTATTTTTATTGGAAAATAATAAACATATTATAAAAAAAAAAAGTTAGGGTTAGGGAAAATACTATCCTTGTGGGTACCGGAAATCACCAAAAGTCCCCATTAGGGTAGTAAAACACAGAAAATTCTCCCTCGTTGGGACATTTTCCAGGTCCCCACTAGGACAAAGGCTATTTTAGGCTTAGGGTTGCAATTAGGGTTAAGGTTAGAATTGGGGTTAGGGTTAGGGGTTAAGGTAAGGGTTAGTGTTAGTGTTAGGGAAAGTAGGCTTTTGAATGGAAATACATTTTAGGTGTGTGTGTGTGTGTGTTCTCACCCCTAGCGTAGTGCTCTGTCTGTTGTAGCCAGCGAAGTGCAGGATGCTCTCTGTAGCCATGGCCAGGCCAGTGTGCTGGGACAGACCTGACACCCAGTTCTGATGCTTGTTCAGGTACTCCTGGAGATTATGGTGAAAACATCAAAAACAGGGAATAAGAGAAGATTCATCTAAAACCCTGACTTCCTCAAAAAGCCATCAAGAAGCTCTTTTGAACAATGATTTGACAGAACATCTGCAATGCGTTTCTATCTGCTTTTCCTTTACAAAATGTGTGTGTGTGTGTGTGTGTGTAGCTCACCTGTAGGTGTGACTTGGTGACAGAGGGGGCCCACTTCATGGCTTCTTTCAGGATCTCCCCACAGCGAGCAGCAAAGTCCTTCACTATGCTCTACAACCACAGAGAAACGTCAGCGCAACACTCAGAAAACACACACACTCACACACACATCAAACACCCATTCCTACCTCTCTGGCCTCGTATGTGTCTGGTACAGTGATCCTGTAGGGAGTGTCTGGGATGTCGTAGTACGGCTGGTCCTTATGGATGTCCTTTACACAAAGTAGGAGCACAACTCAATACATTGAGGATCACAGAGAATAACAATAACAGGTGGTTAAAAGAGAGTGTGTGTCCGTACTGCGCCGAGGGAGAGGGAGAGGGTCTGCAGGATGTCCAGCATGGTCTTCAGTACACGGCCACTCCACAGCAGGTGGGGGAACGTTTCGGCCAGACCGGACAGGTATTTGTCGGCCACCCTACGGATCCTCTTGTGGATGTGGTTGAAGTTGACCAATAGGAACTGAGCGTGGCGCTCCAACTCCTCCTCATGGGCTTTAGTCTTCGGCTGGGGAGAGAAACACAGAGAGAACAACACTTAGTTAATCAATCAATCAATCATTGGAGAGGACAAGCTCTACAGAGGGTCAGTTGTTCTTGACTTTCAGACGTTTTTTAGTTTCTCCGTTTTGATTGAATCTTATGATGGTCCTCAAATATTCATTGTATGACTCCATAGCTAGTGTTGTGTTAAATGTTGTCCGACGAGCTTACCTTCTCAGCCATCATCTGTAGGAAGACCTCAAACACTTTGTCCCCAACAGCTATCACACACTGCATCATACCTGGAGACAGAGAAGATACATTCATTAGACATTCATTATATCACTGTCTAAAACATGTGGAATAAACGCCAAATACATGTGTAATACGCGTAATAAATGTATAATACATGTGTAATACATGTGTAATAGCAGTCTAATACATGTGTAATGTAGCTTACCAGACTTGTCCTTCTGGATGGCTCTGTCCTCAAAGTAGCGGAACATCACCTGGAACCGGTCAGAGTCTAGAGCACGCAGCATCCTGACGAGAGAAGAGGGGAGAGATGGATGACTGGGAGATTCCTATAACTATCTATAACTACCCTCCAACTGCTACACTCTAGACAGACAGAAACAGCAGGGTGCATCTCGATAGTCCTAAGTGGCTTTCTTTCCCTTCTTTCCTTACCTCATGTACTCCAGCCTGTAAACAGACAGTAGGTAGGTAGACATGGCGAAGTCTAGTTTGTTGATGAGAGCAGCCACCTCAGGAGGAGGATCTAGCAGGTTTATAATGGTGCTCCTCAGGTCATTCAGCTCCGCCTGATAACACACACACACACACACACACACACACACACACACACAGACAACCGGGGAACATCAGCCAAGTGTGTGTGTATGTGTTTGTAGTAGGACGTGTGTGTATGTCTGTACACGATCTGTATGTATGTGTGTGTGTTGAGTGTGTGGTTGCGTTTCGTACTGCTGTGACAGTGTCGTTCTTCAGGGCAGAGTTGTACTGTAGTTCAGAGCGTAGGGGTTCTCCACTGGGGAAGGTGAGGAGGGGGGACTTGGTGGCGATCTCACACACTCCCTCATACCACTCCTCTGGCCACAGGCCTACACAACACACAAAACCCTTCATAAACCTATGCACTTCTACACAGCAGAATGACTGTTAGCCTGATAAACTCACTTTCATCTTTCCATCAAATGGGTATTATTAGCCCACCATTTAAACCAAGTTTAGTCAATTCTATATTGTATACCAATGCTGGTGGTATATTGTAGTATATGTTAATATAATCTTAAACACCCACCTGATCCCTCAACAGCGAAGCCCATCACCACAGAGTAGAGCCAGAAGTCTCTGAACAACTTCTGCAGACGAGGCTTTGCTTCCTTGATGGGCGGCAGACGCTTTGTCAGCTACACAGAGAGAGGAGATCTAGATCAACACTAAGTGTATAGATGATATATGTAGTACTGTATAGACACTCGAAGCACAGAGGCAATACTGCACAAACCGTTGAAAATAAAAATGTATAGAGGCAACCCACATACCACAGCAATAACAGGAATCAGTACTCCAAGGTTTCCAGCACTGCTTGACGCCTGAAAAGAAAAAAAATGATAGCTAAACTATGTCAACGCAAAACAACGTCTAACACAAGCCTGTTGTCGAGGAACCCTATAGTCTAGCGTAAATCATGGTTACTGTGGAAATGGAGTGTACCTTCAGTGCAGGGCCCTTGTCCGAGGCCCTCTCGCTGGCCCTCTTTCCCTCCAGTCCAAGCTGGACAAACAGCTCCAGTAGGTTGACCAGCAGCTCATCTACCATCTGCTCTGCGGCCAGGTTAGCTGCTATGTTAGCTAACGCATTGATCACCGCCAGGGAACAGTGTCTGAAACACACGTGAGATGAACACACTCGTTTTTAGTATAGTGGGTCATGGAGCTGGCTATGGGCAGTGAGTAGGGGTAGGCAGTGGGGGACCGTGGGGAACAGGGAAGGCCTGAGGATTTAAACAGAATGTATAGATTTTTTAAATTACATTTCAATTGCCATTTCATCTTTACAATAATTGTAATGATCTTCTGATTTCATCTCTTCAGTTTTAGTCGGAAAGCGAGTGGGTAAATACTGAAGAGAAGAAAATACCCTATCAGGATTTTTCTTTGGTTATCTGGGTAGAGAAATCTATCTCAGCCAGTCATTGGCTAGGCCTTCAGAAGCTGTACAGAAGGCCTCTGCCATTTGTATTGCTCTGATTGCGTGGGGCCTACTGGAGTGAATGGGCTGCTTATTCTTTAACATGATGTGATGCTGTGTGTGACTGCTGTCGCCTGTCTATCAGCCGTGTCTATGTGTTCGACCAAAACTGGCTCTCCTTCAGGCCATGGAGAGCACAGGTATTACGGTCGCTGTCCTTTCAGCACAACGAGCCTGTCACCTTTGATGTGTCACTGTTGTCGTCGCTATTGGTGATCGTGTGATAGTGGTGTTAGGTACCATAGGTTGTGTAAACAGTGACCACGTTTACATGCACACCAATATCCCGTTATTATTCGGGAT
Source organism: Coregonus clupeaformis (assembly GCF_020615455.1). Taxonomy (NCBI): domain Eukaryota; kingdom Metazoa; phylum Chordata; class Actinopteri; order Salmoniformes; family Salmonidae; genus Coregonus; species Coregonus clupeaformis. Next base: position 17,947,755 of record NC_059206.1, read on the forward strand.
ACGCAAGTATTCTTTTTTTGAGTTGACGCATATAAACATCATATCCCATTTACAATAACTTGAAAAAGCTTGTATCCACGTTATGAGAAACCCGGATAGATGCCTGGGATATGTTTATCTTAGACGGGATACTGTGGCATGTAAACATCTTATTTCATTTACTGTTGTTTTTCGCGGTCTGCGCAGGCTCAGTTCCGCACATCACGGGTGTTGTGTGCTGATGTTTTCATCCGATTGTCAAACAAATCACTTCAAAAAGTAGGCTACCTGCGCAGTTCGATCCACCATAATAAATCTAGAATAATTTGTTTTGCTGATACTCCGCAGGCTACTGGACCATATAACCTACTGCAGCGTTTCCCAGACTCAGTCCTGGGGACCCCAAGGGGTGCACGTTTTTGGTTTTTGCTGGAGTACTACACAGCTGTAATGCTAGGGCAAAAACCAAAACATGCACCCCTTGGGGTCCCGAGGGCCGAGTCTGGGAAACGCTGGCCTACTGGCTTATGCAACTTTCACGCCTAATTTAAATACGTTTTTGCTTATAATTTCCGACATTTGGTAGGCCATTTGTTTGTCAACTATAGTTAGATAGATACATGCAGCTTCTCTTCTGTCATAACTTGTTGCCCCAGAAGACTAAATAAAGCAGTGCTCACCAGAATGTCTTACATCGATAGAATGAATGCAATAGTAATCTAGTTGACACCGGTAAAGTTGTCTGTTTCGTTTAGGAACCGGGGAGAAAACGCAATAACTCCACAACAGTGGAAAGATTGTTCCTGTGCAAAATGTCCAAATGTCATCAGTTTGACCGGTTTTAAGGAAAAGCTGAGAAATGGATGAAACACGTTTCTGATAAGACTTCAGTTCGTCTTGGGTGCATATTTTATGTGGTTGAAATACTGTCTGCTTGCATATCAGTGTCAAAGACAACACGTTACACGCGCATTTGCATTTTCTCAACAGATGCTGAAAGAAAGAAAGCATATTTCTCAACTCCTGTTCCCGAGACTAAATGAACATTTGTTATATCATTTTACTGCAAGAAATGCATAATTCTGCAGGAGTTAATATTATATTAGGCTACATGTGAGAGGTTATAGGCTTATAGTCAGTGTCCAGATTTCAGTTACTATTCCATTTAACCTTTATGAACTTCAATTAGGAATATTCTGTTTATTCATGGTTACAGGGATACTAGTGAGCGGGATATCAAAGGTACATGTAAACAGCTTATCCCGAATAAGACCTTAAGCGGGATATGAACTACTATCCGGAATACTGTGCGCATGTAAACCTGGTCAATGTGTTTTTGTATTGCTGGTCGCATTATTTTATGCTGTGTGTCACATGTCGTGTCCGTACCGGTTCTGTCTCTGTTTGTGCAGCAGCCCGAAGCGCAGCCAGGCCTGTTTGATTCATTCATAATGTCATCAAAAAGCATTGCTCCTCCTTCACTAGAACTAGGATGGTCCAACTACAGAAGATATAATGTCGGGCGCATTAAGTGATGCTATGCTTTCTGTTATTTTCTTGATTTTTTTAGTTTGATACAACGTATTGGAAGATTTTTGGTCCCTCTGAAGGCTTAGTCATGGTTCGCCACTGGGGATAGGCTAGGGGGTAAAGGTGTAGGGGCTAAGGATACCTGTATCCGTGGTCCTTGTAGTCCTTGTTGGAGTAGACCATGGAGGAGGCCTTCACACTGATCTGCTGGAACAGGTTCCACACCTCCTGGTAGATATATTGCTGTGAGGAGAGAGAAAATGATGAGTTTACTGAGAGACAAGAGAGAGAGAGGGGAGGAGGTGAGTTTACTGAGAGGAGAGAGAGAGAGAGGGGAGGGGGTGAGTTTACTGAGAGGAGAAAGAGAGAGAGATAGAGAGGGGGGCGGGGGAGTTTACTGAGGGATGTTTTGCTAAGGGGAGAGAGGGGAAAAGACAGGATCAAGTGTGTGTGTGCCTCACATTCCCAGTGATGACCATGCATCCCAGCTGATCTATAATGAGTACGTCTAGCTGTGAAGGCGGCTGGCAGAACTTCTGCTGTAGGATCTGCAGGATGGGCTCCATGACGCGGGGCGTGTCCCTCAGTGCCACCGCGATGTGACCCAGCGCTCTGATGGTGTGGTCTGGGATCAGGTGGGCCTCTCTGGGGGGAGAGAGAGACATACGGTTGGTCAGAGGGGCTGCGAGTCATTGCCACGGAGATGGGGATTGGTTAGAGCTCCTGTCAAACACTGCAGGATTGTCTTTCTAGGTAGCAAGATCACCTGAGGTTCACTAGCTAACATTGACAGTTATTTCTCAGAGGTAGTACAGCCTGTTAATAAGTAAAGTAAGAGGTAATGTTGGGATGGGTCAGATAGACTTACTTGTCATTCTCCTGAGAGATGTATAGACGGTTGGACAGGCTGGCTAGGAAAGCCTCCACTATAACACTGTCCATTGTCAGACCTGCCTTCAGACACCTGAGAGAAGGGGGGGGGGGGGCAGAGAGAGAGGAGGGAGAGAGGAGAGAGAAAGAAAGAGATAGAGTAAGAGTGGAGAGAAGAGAAAAAAACAGAGCGCATACTTGGTTACCGCGACCAATGAAAGGAGCGAACATTGCTCATATTTCTCTTCTTTCAAATCAAAAGTCGTTTCATACAGCATGTCGTCTTTCCTTTCCTTACCTGCAGATGTTGTCTATGGAGATGTCTCGGAGCTGTTCATACATCGAGGGCTGGCTCTTCTTATTAGCATGAGCACTGAACGTAGACTGGGAGTGCTCATTGGTCACGTGGATCTTGACCTCTCCAGTCCCTGTGGTGTACTGGCTGTGGTACTTGTACAGCTTGACCAGGACAGGAGAGGGGACCACCAGGAAGTCTCTGAGAGACATGGTGACAGAGTGGGCCACCACCGGGAACCGCTCACACAAACGACCCAGACCCTACACACACACACAGGACATTTTGTATTAGGTATGATGATACTCGTATTATGGCACTCTTATCAACACAATATTGTGAAGACAGATAAAAATAGGAACAGACTTGGAGGAAACCACTGTCGGCATCACAGGCCCTACCTGGAGACAGCAGATGAGCAGGGGCATGTGAGCGATGATGACTTTACTGGACGTCTTTGACTGCAGTTTCTCTGACAGCTTGGTACACAGGTTCTCAGCTCCTGATCAAAACAAAACACATGAACAACAGTTGGTTTGTGTTCATTCTAAATTAATGACCTGATTATTATTATTTTTTAACGTGTCCAATTCATTCCAAATTGTTCAATACATGCGCACGGATCGAACACACACACACACACACACACACACACACACACACACACACTCTCTTACCCTGCTCCTCAGTGACAGCCCAGACCATGAGGTCGACACAGGCAGCGTTAGCTTGGCAGCGTAGCTTCAGAGGACTCAGCTCACTGTGGAGGTACTCTACGTCATGTAGGATCCTCTGCAGCTCCGATTGGCTGCTACTGAACTGCTCCAGCACAAAGTCATGAACCTCCTTCACATAGCCCGTCTGCAGGTCTGGGAACACAATCATACCAACATTAATAACATGCTAGTAAAACAGTCATAAACACATGTAGTAAACAGTCTGCTGAACTGCTTCAGAACAATAGCAAATCAGGTCATATCAGAGGCTTTCTGTATATTAGAGATAGTATTGTAAAGGTTAGGCTAAAGGTTAGGGTCAGGTTAAAGGGGAAATCTGCAGTTCAAACAATAACACCGCTACTGGTGTTGATAAACAGCTGAGGGATGGGGCTGGAGAAATGTAACCACTCTCAAATTCATAAATAGAGCTACGGATGCAAGGACTGACTAAATCAAAATGATAGTTTTAACCATGTTTTGAGGCTGTACAGCATTTGTTAACAAAACATTGTTTATAAACAATGGAGTACAACAAACGTATCTTTTGAGTTCTGATGGGGTACGACAGTTGAGTTCAAGAGGCATTTATAAGTTATTCTTCAAGAATAAATGGGTATATCATTCATTTATAAGACCAAAAATGTATGTAGCAACTGCAGATTTCCACCTTTAAAGGTTAGGGTGAGAGATCAGTGGGTTTGTTACCTTTTAGGTTGTACAACGTGTCTCTGAGCATCTTGAAGATGGCCACATACAGAGGATCACTGAAGGTCCTGTAGTACAGGTGCATACCTGGGTTCAACTAGAGGGAGAGAACACAACAAACATGATGTAACATTTATCTTGAGGACTACACAGGAAAGTGCATTAATTAAAATAGAGGGGAAATGAACCTACCTCCAGAAGTTCCTGCAGGGTGTCATCCAGTGTTTTCAGAAAGGATTCAGCGACAAACTGCTCAACCTGCATAAGACAAACAGAACACTCAGAAATGAATTCTGAAAAACGATGTTCTACCCGTTCTGATTCTATAGTTCTATCCAATCTGATTCTATAGTTATACTCATTCTGATTCTACACATGTACTGACCATGTTGAGGAGCTTGCGCAGAATGTCCAGAGGGACATCAAATTCTCCCTGGGCATTGCCAGTGAACAGAGGAGACACAGAGAAACTAGAACTGATGGTGGAGAAATAATAGTCTGGGTCCACAGCACTACCATCAGGGAGATAGGAGCCTGGAGAGAGAGAGAAGGAGGGTGAGAGGGGGGATAGAGAGAGGGAGGGAGGGTGAGAGGGAGGGATAGAGAGGGAGGGAGGGATAGAGAGAGGGAGGGAGGGTGAGAGGGAGGTATAGAGAGAGGGAGGGAGGGATAGAGAGGGAGGGATAGAGAGAGGGAGGGAGGGAGGGATAGAGAGAGGGAGGGAGGGAGGGAGGGAGGGGTGAGTGAGAGGGAGGGATAGAGAGAGGGAGGGAGGGATAGAGAGAGGGAAGGAGGGTGAGAGGGAGGGAGGGATAGAGAGAGGGAGGGAGGGATAGAGAGAGGGAGGGAGGGATAGAGAGAGGGAGGGAGGGTGAGAGGGAGGGATAGAGAGGGGGAGGGAGGGATAGAGAGGGAGGGATAGAGAGAGGAGGAGGGAGGGAGGGAGGGAGGGAGGGAGGGAGGGAGGGAGGGAGGGAGGGAGGGAGGGAGGGAGGGAGGGAGGGAGGGAGGGAGGGAGGGAGAGAGAGGGGGGATAGAGAGAGGGAGGGAGGGTGGGAGGGAGGGAGGGATAGAGAGAGGGAGGGAGGGATAGAGAGAGGGAAGGAGGGTGAGAGGGAGGGAGGGATAGAGAGAGGGAGGGAGGGAGGGAGGGATAGAGAGAGGGAGGGAGGGAGGGAGGGAGGGAGGGTGAGAGGGAGGGAGGGATAGAGAGGGAGGGATAGAGAGAGTGAGGGAGGGATAGAGGAGGGGATAGAGAGGGAGAGACAGTGAGAAAAGGATCAGTCCAAAAGTGAGTCATAAATAATCAACTGATACTTGAGAAATATATTGCCTTTCTTATATTTTCTCACCTTCAAAGTACTGTGCGGAGGGATCAGCTGGGGAGCTGAGGGTCAGTCCTGCTCTCTCTGGACTGGCCTACAGACACAGAGGAAAATACAATTTTCAGACATTTCAAATACGAGCTTCCTCTGACCTCTAGTGGTAGGCTATGTTACTACTGCTGTATTCTCTGTAGTGATATAGAAATAGTAACAGAGGAGAGCCCTTGCGTCTTATGGTGTCTCCCTGACACACGATGAGCAGTAACTATGGTGTAGCAGTAGTAATGGTAGTAGTATTGGTATAGTATGGTAATAGTACCTGTTGTGATATGCTGGACACGGAGCTTCCTTTGCATCTGACGGTGTCACCCTGACAAACTGTGAGCAGCGAGGCCGGCATGATGGAGCGGAAGTCGTTGAAGGAGCGCCGTCGAGACGGGTCAGCTTCCTCGGCACCGGAAAGGGGCGGGGCTCCCACCCGCGGAAAAAGCTTGGACAGCAGGGGCTCCTCCGTGTTGCTATAGCGACCAAAGGCTCGGGCCACACCCAACAGGCAGGGCACAGTGTACCGGCACATGTATTCTAGGGAGGAAGGGAGAGGGGGGAGAGAAAGAGACAGACAGGTGAACGGCTGCTTTTTTCATTTTATGCTCTTTCTCTGTCCATCTACGTACATCCCAAAGGTTGTGAGGAGGACAAGAGAAAATAACTCGATAACTAACCAGGAACTAACACTGGTGAAAGTGAAATTGTGGCATAGAGAGCATGCTGGTACCTTTATCATGGCTCTCTGGTTTCAGGCAAATGTCCAGCAGGACCTGCATTATGTCCATGATGGCCTCCAGGATCTGTCCTCGCAAGGTGTCATCTCGCTGGGCAACGTCAGATAGAAGAGTGCCCAGACAGAAGGAGAAGTTCTCTGCTACCGGCAGGATCACTGCAGGACAGGAAGATAGATCATCAACCAGTCAGATAGGCTGAATTAGACATCATACGGAATGTTACGAGACAGACAAATGCTCCTTCCTTACCAAGTCCCTTGCTTCCAGAGCTTTCTTCGATCCATTGAACTCTGGGAAGTCCCTTCAGCAGCCCCAGCAGGTAGGGGACGATAGCGTCTTTGTGCTGCAATAAAAACATAAAATCACAAACCACTCGAGCAAAAGACACTAAACAGCTAAGGGGGCATACAAGGTGCTGGGATAGGAGCTAAACAGCGAAGGGGGGCACACAAGGTGCTGAGATAAGAGCCAGTTATTGGTCTGAGAGGGTCAGGGACTCAGGGAACATCCGTCCCATATAAAGCATTATATAAACGCAACCATTAACAGTGTCAGAGAGTAGGCCTAGCTGCTCCAGTTCAATGTACCTGTAGGTCCGACTCAACCAGGAAGATGCCCAGAGCTATGACTGCATCCCTCCTTCTCTCGTCCAGCTGGAACACCCCTCTGAAATCTACTGGACACATGCATTGTAGCTTCTGGACCTGAAACAGAGATAAATGTGTGGCTTGTATTTTGCTAACTAGTCAGACTATCAGTCCTAACCTTCACCATTAGGGGAATTTATTTTAGACTAACATTTAGTTTTCAACAGTGGAGATTTGTATAAACCTTGCTGTCTGTCTCTCCAACATTTGCAACATTGTTTAAATATTCAAAATCGATCTCCATCTGTCGCATAGTAATGAACGTGTCGGGATGAGACAGCCAGGCAGGCAGCTTGGATCCAAATAAATGTCACTAGAAAACAGCTTAAAAATAAGCAAATTCAACAACTTTGTTGTTATTCTGGCTGTACTGTTTGACGTGAATGTAAGTTAGCCATAGTTGGCTAGCTAGCAAGCAAGGGATATGAACGTTGCCAGTCAGTATGGCAATAGAACATTTCGAACGAACGACTGGGTCGCGACCATAGATACAGAACAAAAAGACTTAACGACTGGGTCGCGTCTCTGGCAACCGAACCGATAGAAAGAACGACCAGCCGGCTTGGGCAGCAACCCTAGATTTGTGTCGGGACTATATTTTATGGAAGGATCAAATAGTATGAAGATATTCATAAAATTTAAGTTAATGAAAATATGTCAATCATTATTTGAATATGTTGGTAACCCGTTGTATAAAAGTGATAATGCCCTTGAAGCCGGTGTTTGGAGGATATATTGGCACGGTTTGATTGCCCTCGACTTCGTCTCGGCCCTAACAACACCCGTGCCAATTATATCCTCCAAACACGGGCTTCTCAGGCAAAAAAAGTAATTAAATTGTTGCCAGCAGCACAGTTACAGTCACTAACGCTCTAGATAACATGAAAACAGCCTAACCAGCTCTGCTAGGGCGAGTAAGACGGTCAGAGTGAGGTGTTCTTTGTGTCTGGAAGTAGCTAGCAAGCTAGCTTACTTTAGCCAGTTAGCTTGGGTGCTTGACTGCCGTTGTAAGGTCAGAACGCTCGGATCAACCCTACTCCTCCACCAGAGCATCAAATGTGCGCTCTTAATGCTCAGAGAGCGAAATGCTCTGAATTTACGAACAGGCAATCTGACAACGCTCTGAATTTATTAACGATCCAGAGCGCACTGACACAATAGAGGCAATTTACGAACGCACCCTTAATTAGAGGTGACTTCTACCTAATAGGGTTCCCCAACTGGCGACATAAGACTGTAAAAGACAGTAAAAACACCAGGAAATCAGCTCCAAGTGATTTTAATTTAAGAAATATGTTCCCAAGTATTCCCACGCATAATAGAGGGACATGTAAGCAAGGTTTGAAATTATTATGTTTTAGTCAAACAGTATATCTGTTTGAGCTTCTTGTGGTCAACTTTCAGTCTACAAATTATTTATAATGATGTTCCGGCACCCTGGCTGAATCTAGTTGATGATCCATGCTGTAGGCCAACTGACAGTCACGGAGGCTTACTGCTGGCCTCTGCTCCAGCTTTACAGATGAAGATACTGAACTATCCGTAGATTCCCTGGCCTGCAGGACAACATCACAGAGAATCCTATACCCGTTAGTAACCATGGATTTGCCAGCTTGACTGCATTCCAGGCGCGGAGCCAAGCGCAACTGGCCCCTAGCATTAATTACTAGCCTAGCTAACGAGGATCAAGATTTAAGCTCAGTGGGGAGGATTACTGACCAATGGGTCATTTCACCTCGAAAAGCACAAGAAATAGGATTTAGACACCCATTCATTTATATAGTTACTAACAGATACAATTACCATTCCTGAAAGATTTTGTGGAATTATAATTTGATATCTGAGAAATTAAGCTAATTGATTGCACCCAAATTGGCCATTTTAATTTATAGAATTCAGATACTATTCAATAAATATTAGGGCTGTCAAAGTTAACACTTGACATGTTTATCTCTGTAATTTTTTGGGACTCTGTTAACCGCATCTCCATTTCTTCACCGCACGGAACCTTTTAAGCGCATGTTTGCGCCTTTAGCTACACTACCATTCAAAAGTTTGGGGTCACTTAGAAATTTCCTTGTTTTTGAAAGTCCATTAAAATAACATCAAATTGATCAGAAATACAGTGTAGACATTGTTAATGTTGTAAATGGCTATTGTAGCTGGAAACGGTTGATTTTTTATGGAATATCTACGTAGGCGTACAGAGGCCCATTATCAGCAACCATCAGTCCTGTGTTCCAATGGCACATTGTGTTTGCTAATCCAAGTTTATCATTTGAAAAGGCTAATTGATCATTAGAAAACCCTTTTGCAATTATGTTAGCACAGCTGAAAACTGTTGTGCTGATTAAAGAAGCAATAAAACTGGCCTTCTTGAGACTAGTTGAGTATCTGGAGCATCAGCAATTGTGGGTTCGATTACAGGCTCAAAATGGCCAGAAACAAATAACTTTATTCTGAAACTCGTCAGTCTATTCTTGTTCTGAGAAATGAAGGCTATTCCATGCGAGAAATTGCCATATCTCAGACTGCCCATCTTTAATCTTTTCTTTTTATTGGCCAGTCTGAGATATGGCTTTTTCTTTGCAACTCTGCCTAGAAGGTCAGCATCCCGGAGTCGCCTCTTCACTGTTCACGTTGAGACTGGTGTTTTGCGGGTACTATTTAATGAAGCTGCCAGTTGAGGACCTGTGAGGCGTCTGTTTCTCAAACTAGACACTAATGTATTTGTCCTCTTGCTCAGTTGTGCACCGGGGCCTCCCACTCCTCTTTCTATTCTGGTTAGAGCCTGTTTGTGCTGTTCTGTGAAGGGAGTAGTACACAGCGTTGTACGAGATCTTCAGTTTCTTGGCAATTTCTCGCATGAAATAGCCTTCATTTCTCAGAACAAGAATAGACTGACGAGTTTCAGAAGAAAGTTCTTTGTTTCTGGCCATTTTGAGCCTGTAATCGAACCCACAATTGATGATGCTCCAGATACTCAACTAGTCTCAAGAAGGCCAGTTTTATTGCTTTTTTAAAATCAGCACAACAGTTTTAAGCTGTGCTAACATAATTGCAAAAGGATTTTCTAATGATCAATTAGCCTTTTAAAATGATAAACTTGGATTAGCAAACACAACGTGCCATTGGAACACAGGACTGATGGTTGCTGATAATGGGCCTCTGTACGCCTATGTATATATTCCATTAAAAATCAGCCGTTTCCAGCTACAATAGTCTACACTGTATTTCTGATCAATTTGATGTTATTTTAATGGACAAAAAGAATGCTTTTCTTTCGAAAACAAGGACATTTCTAAGTGACCCCAAACTTTTGAACGGTAGTGTATATATATTAAATATTACCTGAATCCTTTAAATTAAAATGGCCAATTTGGGTGCAATCAATTAGCTTTCTCCGAGATAAAATACAATTTCAACAAAATGTTTCAGGTGTGGCGAAAGGGAAATATTAATGCTACAGCATACAATGACATTCTAGATGATTCTGTGCCCCCATGCACAAAGCAAGGTCCATACAGAAATGGTTTGTCGAGATCGGTGTGGAAGAACTTGACTGGCCTGCACAGAGCCCTGACCTCAACCCCATCAAACACCTTTGGGATTAATTGGAACACCGACTGCGAACCAGGCCTAATTGCCCAACATCAGTGCCGACCTCACTAATGATCTTGTGGCTGAACGGAAGCCCCCAGTAGTCCCCACAGCAACATCTAGTGGAAAGCCTTCCCAGAAGAGATGAGGCTGTTATAGCAGCAAAGATGGGACCAACTCCATATTAATGCCCATGATTCTGGAATGAGATGTTCGACGAGCAGGTGTTTCTCTCAAAATTTCTGTACAAATTTGTTTACATCCCTGTTAGTGAGTATTTCTCCTTTGCCAAGATAATCCATCCACCTGACAGGTGTGGCATGTCAAGAAGCTGATTAAACAGCATGATCATTACACAGGTGCACCCTGTGCTGGGGACAATAAAAGGCCACTCTAAACTGTGCAGTTTTGTCACACAACACAATGCCACAGATGTCTCAAGTTTTGAGGGAGCATGCAATTGGCATGCTGACTGCAAGAATGTCCACCAGAACTGCTGGCAGAGAATTGAATGTTAAGCCGCCTCCAACGTCATTTTAGAGAATTTGACAGAACGTCCAACCGGCCTCACAACCGCAGACCACGTGTAACCACGCCAGCCTAGGACCTCCACATCCGGCTTCTTTACCTGTGGGATTATCTGAGACCAGCCACCCGGGCAGCTAATGAAACTGAGGAGTATTTCTGTCTGTAATAAAGCCCTTTTCTGGGAAAAACTCATTCTGATTGGCTGGGCCTGGCTCCCCAGTGGGTGGGCTGGCTCCCAGGTGGGTGGGCCTATGCCCTCTCAGGCCCACCCATGGCTGCACCCCTGCCCAGTCAAGTGAAATCCATAGATTAGGGCCAAATGAATTTATTTCAATTGACTGATTTCCTTATATGAACTGTAACTCAGTAAAACCGTTGAAATTGTTGCATGTTGCATTTATATTTTTGTTCAGTATTATATATTACACACACCAGACAGTTTACTAGGTACACCATTCCATTCACAAAAATGGATCGCTCCTACAGACAGTGTGTCACGTGGCCGTGGCTTGCTATATAAAGCAGGCAGACATGCATCGAGGCATTCAGTTACTGTTCGATTGAACGTTAGAATGGGCAAAACGAGTGACCTAAGCGACTGAGTGTGGTATGATCGTCGGTGCCAGGCGCTACGGATTCAGTATCTCAGAAACGGCCGCCCTCCTGGGCTTTTCGCGCAAGACAGTATCTAGGGCAGTGGTCACCAACCGGTCGATGGCTTTTTCAAGGGATTCATAGTCGATCACCAAACTATCTATAAAAAAGCCAATGATAAAGGCTTGCGCTCCATTTTTATTATTATTTGTGTTGCACTGTTGGCCGTAGGCTTACTTGATTTTATTTGTCTGAAACGTCAAACTCCGCCTACCCGGCGGACCTGGAGAGCTGTTGCTAAATCGAGTGTGCCTACTGCACTGGCCAATCTGATAGCTCAAATCACTGTGCCTACAAGTTTGATACCAGCATACGTGAGATTTCATAACTTTTAAAAGCATGACCTGAGAGACTGTCAAAGAATACAGCAATGAGTTGCTGTTTTTATGAGTGAGGTCATGTTGAATTATTTTATTCAGCACTGTCAACACTGTTTATATTCAACACTATTACAAAACATAAAATGCCTTCTCCCTATTTGCAAATGACTTCAATTTATACTCAGCTGTGCCTCACAAGTGCTACACCAACTGATCCAGGGCCTAAAGCGAACACCCGCAGCCCCCCAAATGCAGGTAGATTTAGGAATTGGTGGGTAAAATGTATATTTCACCAGCCACGTTGGCGGGTGGTCAGGGTTCCACAGTGCAAACATTACACTCATATTTACGAATAAAAAAAGTTCTTATTCAAGTATGAGCACATTTATGAGCACAGTATGAAAAATGTATGCACTCACTAAACTGTAACTCGCTCTGGATAAGAGCGTCTGCAAAATGACTAAAATGTAAAATGTATATTTACAGCAAAATCAATTCTGCAGTAGCTATTTTCTAAGTGTTTCTGTATTTTTGTTTCATAGCTGATAATCACACAAAGACCTACAAATCCTACATATCCAGTGATGCGCATCGACAACACTGCCTGGCTGGGGAGCTGTGCGCACTGTGATTGAAGTGATCCAGGCTCTGTCGTAGCCGGCCGCGACCGGGAGACCCATGGGGCGGCGCACAATTGGCCCAGCGTCGTCCAGGGTAGGGAAGGGAATGGCCGGCAGGGGATGTAGCTCAGTTGGTAGAGCATGGCGTTTGCAACGCCAGGGTTGTGGGTTCGATAAAATAATGTATGTGCTAACTGTAAGTCGCTCTGGATAAGAGCGTCTGCTAAATGACTAAAATGTAAATGTAAATGTAAAGTGAAGATTCGTTTTTAGAAGCGTTGCGCACAGGCATAAAAGTTGGTCTAATTTACTTGAAAGTCTACTAAAGTGAGCCTTTGTCCTTGCGTTTCTTGGTTAATTATTGTTTTGTTTTCAAGCTAGGTTGTTTTTCAATGTTTGAGTGCATGCTTCAGCGAAAACATCAGCTACTCACATCTCACAGGCAGGCACACTAACTGACTACTCCAGCAGCTCGAGTGCCCCCGTTGCCACGGTAACCTCCTTCCCTTAAAGGGGCAGCTCATCTGAAATATTTTGGTTAAAAGACTCGGGTCACAAAAAAGTAAATAAAATCTAACAATATACCACATCACTTCTTACTAGTAATACATTTATTGTTTTAGAAACATTACAAAGCATGCTCATCCATTTTTTGTTTTTGGTGTAATCAGATTTTTTTTTTATCTACCTGCCACATTGGCTGGTGGACCAAAAAGTTAGTTTCAGGCCCTGGAGTAATCTATTTTGTTATCAAAGCTCGAGTTTTGAAATATAATATGGTCTGAGAAGAACAACATTGTCAGGCCAGGCATATAGCCAATATGCTGTGATAATGTATTAGGACTGCCTACTGCACAAACCTAATTCCTACAGAACAATTTTTATTAGGTTAATGTTAAATTTTTGATGTGATGTCTGACAAAAAAAATCTGAGTGGTAGATCTCGGCTTACTTTTTAACTGCGAAAGTTATCTTTACTCAGAAGAGGTTGGTGACCACTGGTCCCAGGAGCGTAAACAGCAGTCCTGTGGACGTAAACAGCTCATTGACGAGAGAGGTCGGCAAGAATCGTGCAAGCAAACAGGCGGGCCACAAACCGACAAATAACGGCGCAGTACAACAGTGGTGTGCAGAACGGCATCTTGGTACGCACAACTCGTCGATCCTTGTCACAGATGGGCTATTGCAGCAGACGACCACACCGGGTTCCACTCCTATCAGCTAAAAACAAGAAGAAGCGGCTCCAGTGGGTATGCGATCACCAACACTGGATAATTGAGGAGTGGAAAAACATTGCCTGGTCTGACAAATCCCAGTTCCTGTTGCGTTATGCTGATGGCAGAGTCAGGATTTGGCGTAAGCAGCATGAGTCCTTGGACCCATCCTGCCTGGTGTCAACGGTACAGGCTGGAGGAGGTGGTGTACTGATTTGAGGAATGTTTTCCTGGCACATGTTAGGTCCCTTGATACCAATTGAGCAACGATTGAACGCCACAGCGTATCTGAACATTGTTGCTGACCAAACCCAATAGAGCATCTTTGGGATGAGATGGAATAGACTGTTCACAGCATGAATGTACCATCGTCCAATCTGCAGCAACTGCGTGATGCCATCGCGTCAGCACGGAGCCACATCCCTGTGGAACATTACTGATACCTTGTAAAATCAATGCCCCGAAGAATTCAGGCTGTTCTGGAGGCAAAGGGAGGGTCCGACCAGGTACTAGATGGGTGTAACTAATAAACTGGCCTGTGAGTATATATTTTGTTTTTAATATTAATATCAGAGCGGACGCCTAAGCCTATGCATGCAATGCTCTGATGCATTTAGTGCTCAAATCTCTGACTGCTGAACCGTGATGTGGACAATTATTGATTTAGGAAAGTAAAAAATATATATATAAATATGTTACACATGGAAACACAAGGAATAGTGTTTTTGCAATTTTTTATATGCTGTTTTGAAGGACACGTAAATGTGGCTCATTTGGCCAATACCACTTGTTTATTGATAGCGCTGGTTGAGCCAGGTCAGATCTGAATGCATACAGATGTCCAGTACATTTCTCAAATGTCCGGTAAATTAAAATCTTCCCGGTCACATTGTGCAGAAACTCTGGTGTGGGGTACAGAGATGAGGTAGTCATTCAAAAAATAATGTTAAACACCATTATTGCACACAGAGTGAGTTCATGCAACTTATTATGTGGCTTATTAAGCACATTTTTACTCCAGAACTTATTTAGGCTTGCCATAACAGAGGGACAACTTATTGACGCAAGACATTTAAGCGTTTTCATTTTTAATTAATTTGTACAAATGTCTAAAAACATGATTCCACTTTGACATTATGGGGTATTGTGTGTAGGCCACTAACACAAAATCTCAATTTAATCAATTTTAAATTCAGGCTGTAGCACAACGAAATGTGGAAAAAGTCAAGGGTGTGAATACTTTCTGAAGGCACTGTACCTACAGTATTTTGCTACCAACCATGGCTGGCCAGCCCATGTGACACCTGAACTGGACTCGCATGTGAAGAATGCTCTTTCATGCTGGAGTGACTCATGCATTTGTCTGGGAAACTGTGCAGTAAATCCAACATCCCTATAAAGACATATGCCATTTATGGCAAACAAGATGCACCTTAGGATGGTAAAACTTGCTGTATGTGATAGTTTATGGTGGCTGGGGATTGACTGTGAGATAGTAGTCTTTGTGTACCATGCTTGATCTGCTCCACCTCCTCTGCAACCCTTTTACTGTCCATCAAAGCACAGGCATCATCTTCAAATGTATATGTTTGTGGAGCTGTGCTATGCCCCTCACAACCAACGCTTCTTAGTCATAGTCTATGACATAGCTACACCCTCACAGGTTCTGCCACTCTCCACATCTCCTGCTGGGCATGCCCCAGTCTGTAATCAATGCCAACCACCCACACTTAATATCTGCCAAATTATCATTCTACTTGACTTCCAAAGAAATATGCAGGACTTTTTGCCACATTCAACATAAAAATAAAAATAACTCCACCCGCAGGCCAATTACGCATTGGAAAGATCTAAAGGCAAGTCTGTATGTGACAGCCCTTTCACAGACTTTCCTTCACAACCAGACAACAAACCATTCCACTACTGGTGTATCCCCAGCAATATTCAGGCTGGGATAAAATTCCAGTTAGTCAATGGGTCTCTTTGGTATGCAAGCTCGATCTGCTGACTGCCTATATTTACATTTAAAATTGTAGTAATTTAGCAGACGCTCTTATCCAGAGCAACTTACAGTACTGAGTGCATACATTTTCACATTTGTTCGTGCTGTAGAAATGGAAACTGATCACCCCACAGCAACAATACCCCGCCAGTCATACAGGAAGGATACTACCCTTGTCGCAGCTTGCCCTGAATGACCAGTTAGCTGTGCAAGCTGGTCAGGCCCCAGAACTACAACCACCACTGGCTACTTTGTCTCCTCAACCTTTAAGGACAGACTCATGACCTGGTTACCTCAAAGACTTTGAATCAACCTTGCACCCTTAGTTTTAGTGGGGAAAAGAGAGCTGTATTTATACACTACTAGAGTAGCTGACTGTTGTATTATGGTTGCTTTCCTGTAACTTGGTTATGCTAATGTGTGCTTGTTATTATATTTTGTGGAATTGCCCATTGTTGATATGCTGTAAGTGTGTGAATGAGATTAAAACATGAACACACATTGAAAAACTAGTTGGCTTTGGCTATTCAAACAACGGAGGCATGGCAGTGCCACTCATAGTCCTAGATATACCAAGAGCCTTATGAAACCATTTTTAAGACCGAATAAAAACAATACAAAATGAACAAGGGCTACTTATATGCAGATGAAGGTGTTTGAGTGTAATCATGTTGGCCATATTGGATTCAGAATAAAATGTATTCACACCAACAGTCTTCATAGGCATGACTGTTGTACACAATTCTAAAACAAAAATGCCTAATTTACTAAATTCATATTTACAGGTGATTTAACCTCCATCAAATGTTATAATTGCACCCATATTGGATTTTGGACGCCATATTGGATTTGAAGCAAAATATAAAGATAATCTGTGATGGCCCTCTGACTTAATTGCAAGACTAGGGGCTAAAGATACAACATCTTTTAAGGAACATTGGACCCCAAAAGTTTTTATTTCTGTCTGAGCACGCTTGTTTTCCTTAGAGGCCATTACAATAGCCACAACAACAAAACATTTGCAACTGTATGCATTATTTTCAGGCAGGACCATACAGCACTGAATGAGAGCAAAAAAGTTAACTTTATATTTATTATAATATTTTAGTTTATATTTCTGCCTATTGTATCTGTGTGTTTACCGGTCTACATTTCCAAGATGCATGAATATATCCTAATGCTATTTATTTGTGTAGGGCAGACTGCTGACTACTTGTATTTCAAATTTGAGCAATTTCAGAGCTTGCAATATTGGGTTACATGAGCTTATGTGGCCCACCCCCTTCCAGCCAGGCATTATTCTGTCCTTAGAGCAGATTACAATAGCCACAACATTAAAAAAACATGTGTTACTTTATAGATTTGTAAGGCAGGACCATACAGCACTGAGTGAGAGCAAATTTGACTAGGAAAGTTGTCTATTGAACAGCTACCAAAATGTTTATATTCATCTTAAATATTCATAGTTGATATTTCCTCCTATTGTGTTTACAGGTCTATATTTCCAAACCACTTTACAATATCCTTATGTTTTTTTGTTTCTGTATGTAGGGCAGACAATTGACTAGTTGTATTCCACATTTTAGCAATATCAGCGCTTGCAATATTGGGTTACATGAGTCTGTCGCCCGCACGCCCAAACTCCCCCTCCAGCCAGACATTATTCTACACTGTTTGAGTTAAGGGGGTGTGTCATCAATGTAACCACTTTTGCAGTGAAATATTTTTACACAACCATCCATTTCATATATGGGAGACCTTAGAGATATGGTTGTGTTTTGTTACACCTCGGTACTGTTATCTAAAAAATTTGAGGGCCTTGCCACTAGCCTATCATTGATGACTTCCAGTTTTTGCATAGAGTTTGGCTGACAGTTCCTCCCACGCAGCTTTCCTGCCAACCACTGACCACGCAATGCAACACACCCAAAATCATGTTGTTGGTTTTATATGACTGTGATATAAGGCAAATGAGTAAGCTATGTGTCTGTTGAAATCATAAACCGTATGGTGAAATAAAGAATACAGCACATTCAAGTAAATAGTCAATCAATCAATGACCAATGTTGACAAATACATGTGGGCGTTAGCTCATTTGACAGGTTTGACAGCTAGCTAGATAACTAATGGCTATACTAACTTCCTCATTCTGATAGAATGACAATCCACCATATCATCGATAGACAGTTAAAGGCGTAGCTAGCAAATTATTTGCTAGTTATGAAACTAGGTTGTCGGTATGGGCGAGTTCGTTTTGCATGGCCCAGTGCTCCGGGTAAGCCTAGATGTTAAATTGAGACCTTTCCATTGGTCCTTAAACTAAATCTCCACTCACCGGGGCACCGAGCCATGCAAAACGAACTCGCCCAATGTATAAAAGTGCCTTATTGCTGTATCGCGTTCCGACGTGGAATGGCAAGCCAAAGCAAGGGCCTTGTTTGAGAATAGGTTGGACAATAGAATGAGTCAAAATTCACCCAAGGCTGAAAAACGGCAATAGAACGTTGGCTAAACTGTAACACTAGCACGAGCCCATAGCAAATTAATTGAATCAAACGTTCGCAGAGCCTATTTTGACTGGGATTATACTTAGAATTCCATTTAACCTAAATGGCACCAAAAATGTATACCTTTTCATTTTACCACTACAATCTGTCCTTAGGACGAAACTGAAAAATAACAACTCGTGTAGAAAGTAAATATCCGCACCTTGATGGTGTCAACTGTGCTTTTGTCTGTATAACGAGGAAGTAGGGAAAACTTCTATTTCTGGTCTAGCGATCGATGACAACGGAGTACGCTGCCCAGCCTTACATAATTAGAAAGAGGAGATTGTCGTGATTAAAATGGTGTCCTACTTGAAAAAATATAAATATACACATTGCGAGATATTTGGCGAAATATACCAGCATGCCTCTCCATAGGAAAACAATGGGGGGAGCTCAGCGTTCCAAGGGCAAAAGGTATTTCGGGGCTAGCGTTTGACAACGGAGTACGCTGCCCAGCTTTACATATTTAGAAAGAGGAGATTCTCATGATTAAAATGGTCCCCGACTTGGAAAAAATAAAAACACACATTGCGAGATATGTCGAAATAGACAGACATACCTATATTTACCCTATAGGAAACACTGGGACAACCTCAGAGTTCCATGGGTAATGTTTTGTTGTTGACGTTTTAACTATCAGCAATTGGTTCAACCTGGGCAGGTCTCATTGCCAACAATAGCGAAGCAGGCATTGTGACGTAGAACAATGGGCTGGGAACAAAACATTCGGAAGGCGAGTTGGTGCCACCGAACTCAATATAACTAATAGGAGCTGGTAGGGTGAAAAGTGCCCTAAAAGAAGGCCTGTTTTTTCGTGTTTACTTAAACTACGGCAAGCAGCTGGGACATATGGTAATATTATGAAACTGGGCTCCACGGCGGATGCAATGAACTAATTCTTATCAGAAAAAAACGTTAACAAATGTCATGTTCAGCCTATTGAGAATGAATGACTAGCATAGTTTACTAGCTTAGCTAGCTGTTTCTCCAACAGTTGTGTAGCTCATGGAAAACGACTAACGTTAGCTAACTCGTAGCTGGTCTCGATAGCATCACTATAATTTAGCCATGTACATATAACAATAATGTATAAATGTAATGTTAACTGAACCTAATAGCCAATTTAGTTACCATTAGCTCACTAATGCTTATGCTCTGACATCACTCAGACTCACCTTATCTATCGGAGCAGGGCGGTGTGCGGCCAAAGAGCGCGCCAGGGACAAGACAGTATTGAAATAAAACCCTCTGGTTCCTGTTGCTTTCGCAGACATTTTTATAATTCAACACAAACAGGTAGTAAGAACATTTTACAGCGCTTACCGCTGCGAAGAGGACAAGCTAACTAGCTAGCGGACACCAACAACTACGGCGAGCACGTGAGTTCATACGGCGCACTACAAGGTCATCAGAAAAATGCGTTGTTAATGGTCAACAAGGACCAAGGTTTTGAAATCAAACAATTTGAGAACTCGACTGTATCACAAATCATGTCTGCGGAGAACCAGAAATTGTAGAATTATATAGGAATCCTTAAATGTAAAATGTTCCAGTTGGGTTGACAATGAATAGGGGATTATAAACAATAAGTGGTCACACACAAACATCTTGATGTGGGAGGATGCAGTTTGTAGGACCTTGAGGATAACTACTCCAGTTATCTTCTTCTTCTGTGGTATTATGGCAGTCTGCAAACAATAATCCAGTTGTAAGATGCAAACACACTTTTAAAACCAATCCTGTCATAAGAGGCTAAACAGACTCATCTTCTACACAATCCTCTACACACTCTTTAATGCACACATGGCATATTCAAAATCCCAAATGCAAATGTTACAAATGTCTCTCAGGCAATACAATCTGCAATGACTGTGCATGGTCTTTCAATAAAACATGCTTACATACGATCTTGTCTAGGAGCATCAAAAATAGATGTTTCTAACATTGGGCAGACCATAAGTGGCAAATGTATTGTTTCATGAAAAATGTCTTAGGTTTAGCAAAATATAAATCTAGAAATCTTAAATAAAAATCGATGTCCCCACCCGCTCCACTAACACTACCAAGAAAATATGTGAGAATGAATTGTAAATCCAAGGGCATTTATACCTACTCTATAACTGCCAGGGAACATTACCAGGCAACATCTCATCACATTGAATTACTCAAGGCTGCATTACAAAGATGGTCTGGTAAGCTATACTGTCAACTAGTACCAGTAGATCTGATCATATTTGTCAGTAAAAACATCTCAGCAAGGCATTATTGCACTGTGTTACTGTCGATATAAAATAAACACCTTAAAAACAATGATTAAGTGTTATTGTATCATACTGTAAGTCAGTGAGGAAAAACTGACCCAGCTAAGACATACAACATTAAACATTTCAACTTTAGACATTTGTAACAGATGTTATACCAGATTTCTAAAACCATCATAAAATTAATTTGCAGGCACCTTCCTACACCATTCAACCTCACAAAAACCAATCATTATGTAAATATATTTCTGATGTTTCACATTTACAACTGCAAAGTCCTTCACCACCATCTCAAGCTTGGTCAATGTTTTTATGGAATTCACTTGAAAAGTGTTGGTGCATTCTGCAGAATGTCTGAGTATACTGTACAACATGTTCATCTCTGTATTTGACAGACACCAAAAAACAGAGATCCTATGAAATTACTATTCAATTTAATTAGTATTCTCATTCTTAATTCTATGCCAAAACAGGGTTACGACAACCATAGAATAAAAATGGGTAGTAATTAAATTCTGAGTTCTTATTTTAATTCTATGGTCACAACAATTATTATTATTGTTTTTATTACTATATACAGTGCTGTGAAAAAGTATTTGCCCCCTTTCTTATTTTAATGAATGTTATCTTCAACCAAAACCTATTTTAAGATCATTTTGTTTATGAAATAAATGAAAATGTATCTAACACACAATGCCCCTGTGTGAAAAAGTAATTGCCCCCTTACACACAATAACTGGTTGTGCCACCTTTAACTGCAGTGACTTCAACCAAATGTTTCCTGTAGTTGTTGGTCAGTCGCTCATGTCGCTGGGGAGGAATTTTGGCCCACTCTTCCATGCAGAACTGCTTTAACTCAGCGACATTTGTGGGTTTTCAAGCATGAACTGCTAGTTTCAAGTCCTGCCACAACATCTCAATTGGGATTAGGTCTGGACTTTGACTAGGCCATTCCAAAACTTCAAATGTGTTGCTTTTTAGCCATTTTCATGTAGATTTGATTGTGTGTTTTGGATCACTGTCTTGCTGCATGACCCAGCTGCTCTTCAGCTTCAGCTCACAGACGGATGGCCTGACATTCTCCTGTAGAATTCTCTGATACAGAGCAGAATTCATGGATCCTTCTATTACGGCAAGTCGTCAGGTCCTGAGGCAGCAAAGCATAATATAATAATAATAATAATATGCCATTTAGCAGACGCTTTTATCCAAAGCGACTTACAGTCATGCGTGCATACATTTTCTTGTGTATGGGTGGTCCCGGGGATCGAACCCACTACCTTGGCGTTACAAGCGCCGTGCTCTACCAGCTGAGCTACAGAGGACCACGCATCCCCAACCATCACTCTACCACCACCATGCTTGACAGTTGGTATAAGGTTCTTACTGTGGAATGCATTGTTTGGTTTTCATCAGGCATAATGGGACACATGTCCTCCAAAAAGTTGACTCAAGTTTGCCAAAAAGCACCTGGAAGCACCTTGATGATCATCAAGACTCTAGGAAGCAGGGCCAGTCCTTGCCGTTTTGCCGCCCGAGGCGAGACCAAAAAATGCTGCCCCTCGCAAAATTAGAAGTCCCAGTAAGCAAAATGTTAATTAAATAAATAAAATAAGTATATCTTTTTGGGGTTATTTGTAAACTCAGGTTCCCTTTTGGTTGAAGATCTGATAACATTCAGTATAAAAAATATTCAAAAATCAGAAAGGGGGCAAATACTTTTTCACGGCACTGTACATATACTAGCTCTCTACCATAAAGATATCTCTGAATATAATGATCTATAAGGCATTGTGTTGTAATTGCACTCAGGTATGTAAAGCAGCTAAATCATTTCAGACCTGCATTAAACCTGGTAAATAACACCCATGTGACACGTGAACAGACATTACATTTTAGTCATTTAGCAGACGCTCTTATACTGCTATCATGTGTAAAAACGACAGCCTCCACTTCTCTACCAGAACCATTTCACTGGGTCAAACCATCATGTTAAATGTTCAACATGGTCTTTGGAGTTAAAAGCCTTTGATCCTCCTCCTCTCTCATTTCACGTTTTTTTTCTTGATCTACATTTACATTTACATTTTAGTCATTTAGCAGACACTCTTATCCAGAGCGACTTACAGTTAGTAAGTGCATACATTTTCATACTGGCCCCCCGTGGGAATCGAACCCACAACCCTGGCGTTGCAAGCGCCATGCTCTACCAACTGAGCTACACGGGGCCACATTACATTGGGTTTTAGCTATAAGTATTCTTTCATATTTGATTAATGTTAACTTACAACATGAGATGTTAATAATAGCCATGAGTGAACTGAAGCACCGTCGGTCTAAGACACTTCTCTGGAATGACACAGTGTTCCCATTATTCCAGTCATATAGGCCAAATCCCTCACCCTACCCCTGTGCCCTTGCTCACTCCCCCCTGTGGATATAAATAAGAACAAAGGCAGTAAGTATAAACAATATGATAGTAGTATCCCCAATAGGATCATAGGCGAAGTGCACTCATCCCCAGATTGTTTACACCCATCATGGCTGCATTTCATTCCAACTAACAAATTAAACCATGGCAGGGGTCCCAGAACAACCTTTTGGAATGAAATCTAACCAGTCATGTCAGATCTGTAAGGAGGTAGCAAGTCATGGATAACCTAAGGAAAGGGCAGAAGGATTGGGTTTGGAATAAGGCCATAGCCCCGCCCCTCCCGGGTGTTCTTAGCTCTGCTGGTCATCACGGAAACGTGACCTTAGTCCGTCTTCCAGACTTTGTTGAGGACCTTCACCACCTCCTCGTAGATTATGAAGACGATGGCTACGTCCATACACACCCTGCCCAGCCTGGGGACTGTACCCTTATAGAACCTGGGGAGAGAGGAAATAATGAAGGAAGGAGGCAAAGGGCAGACACAGGATCAATACCATTATGTCTGATAAA